>NC_069500.1:669997734-670087734 GCF_027579735.1 Bombina bombina | reverse complement strand
ATCAGCACCACCTGTAACCCCCATAAGTACCCCCTGTGTAACCTACATAAGCCCCACCAGCCCCCCCTGTAACCCCTATAAGCACCACCTGTGTAACCTACATAAGCCCCACCAGCCCCCCCTGTAACCCCCATAAGCCCCCCTGTATAAACTACATAAGCCCCACCAGCCCCCCCTGTAACCCCCTATAAGCACCGCCTGTGTAACCTACATAAGCCCATCAGCACCCCCTGTAACCCCCATAAGTACCCCCTCTGTAACCTACATAAGCCCCATAAGTACCCCCTGTAACCCCCATAAGTACCCCCTCTGTAACCTACATAAGCCCCATCAGCAACCCCTGTAACCCCCATAAGTACCCCCTGTGTAACTGTAACCTACATAAGCCCCATAAGTACCCCCTGTGTAACCTACATAAGCCTCATCAGCACCCCCTGTAACCCCCATAAGTACCCCCTGTGTAACCTACATAAGCCTCATCAGCTCCCCCTGTAACCCCCATAAGTACCCCCTGTGTAACCTACATAAGCCCCATAAGTACCCCCTGTGTAACCTACATACGCCTCATCAGCACCACCTGTAACCACCATAAGTACCCCCTGTGTAACCTACATAAGCCTCATCAGCTCCCCCTGTAACCCCCATAAGTACCCCCTGTGTAACCTACATAAGCCCCATAAGTACCCCCTGTGTAACCTACATAAGCCTCATCAGCACCACCTGTAACCACCATAAGTACCCCCTGTGTAACCTACATAAGCCTCATCAGCTCCCCCTGTAACCCCCATAAGTACCCCCTGTGTAACCTACATAAGCCCCATAAGTACCCCCTGTGTAACCTACATAAGCCTCATCAGCACCCCCTGTAACCCCCATAAGTACCCCCTGTGTAACCTACATAAGCCTCATCAGCCCCCCCTGTAACCCCTATAAGCACCGCCTGTGTAACCTACATAAGCCCCATCAGCCCCCCTGTAACCCCCATAAGTACCCCCTCTGTAACCTACATAAGCCCCATAAGTACCCCCTGTGTAACCTACATAAGCCCCATCAGCACCCCCTGTAACCCCCATAAGTACCCCCTGTGTAACTGTAACCTACATAAGCCCCATAAGTGCCCCCTCTGTAACCTACATAAGCCCCATCAGCACCCCCTGTAACCCCCATAAGTACCCCCTCTGTAACCTACATAAGCCTCATCAGCACCCCCTGTAACCCCCATAAGTACCCCCTGTGTAACCTACATAAGCCCCATCAGCACCCCCTGTAACCCCCATAAGTACCCCCTGTGTAACTGTAACCTACATAAACCCCATAAGTACCCCCTGTGTAACCTACATAAGCCTCATCAGCACCCCCTGTAACCCCCATAAGTACCCCCTGTGTAACCTACATAAGCCTCATCAGCACCCCCTGTAACCCCCATAAGTACCCCCTGTGTAACCTACATAAGCCTCATCAGCACCACCTGTAACCCCCATAAGTACCCCCTGTGTAACCTACATAAGCCTCATCAGCACCCCCTGTAACCCCCATAAGTACCCCCTGTGTAACCTACATAAGCCCCACCAGCCCCCCCCTGTAACCCCTATAAGCACCGCCTGTGTAACCTACATAAGCCCCATCAGCCCCCCTGTGTAACCCCCATAAGCACCCCCTCTGTAACCTACATAAGCCCCATCAGCACCCCCTGTAACCCCCATAAGTACCCCCTCTGTAACCTACATAAGCCTCATCAGCACCCCCTTTAACCCCCATAAGTACCCCCTGTGTAACCTACATAAGCCCCACCAGCCCCCCCTGTAACCCCTATAAGCACCGCCTGTGTAACCTACATAAGCCCCATCAGCCCCCCTGTAACCCCCATAAGCACCCCCTCTGTAACCTACATAAGCCCCATCAGCACCCCCTTTAACCCCCATAAGTACCCCCTGTGTAACTGTAACCTACATAAGCCCCATAAGTACCCCCTGTGTAACCTACATAAGCCCCATCAGCACCCCCTGTAACCCCCATAAGTACCCCCTGTGTAACCTACATAAGCCCCATCAGCTCCCCCTGTAACACACATAAGCACCCCCTCTGTTAAATACATAAGCCCCATCAGCTCCCCCTCTAACCCCTATAAGTGCCCCCTCTGTAACCTACATAAGCCCCATCAACTCCCCCTGTAACCCACATAAGCACCCCCTCTGTTAAATACATAAGCCCCATCAGCACCCCCTGTAACCCATATAAGCACCCCCTCTGTAACCTACATTAGCCCCATCAGCACCCCCTGTAACCCACATAAGCACCCACTCTGTAAACTACATAAGCCCCATCAGCACCCCCTGTAACCCATATAAGCACCCCTTCTGTAAACTACATAAGCCCCATCAGCACCCCCTGTAACCCACATAGGCACCCACTCTGTAACCTACATAAGCTCCATCAGCACCCCCTGTAACCCCTATAAGCACCCCCTGTGTAACTTACGAAAGCCCCATCACCACCCCCGTGTGTCCGTGAAGTCAGTGGCTGTACAACCAATAGGGTTGTGTTGCCAGTGTGCCGACTGCACCTTGTCTCTGATGAGTGAGAGAAGGTCCGTGTGTGCATGTGCGGCATTGTGCGCGCATGCGCAATGAAGATTACGGGCCATAGAATTCCTCAACCCGTTGCGTAGCCTTAAACAGCTGTTTTGAGGAGGTTGGGCCTCTTACGCATGTGCATTGAGCGCCACACACCTCCAACAGCTGATTTCACATCACCGGAAGTGACGTAGGTCCCGCATTCTTATGCGTTGCGACTTATTTTAAAACACTGTTCTTTCTGCAGAGACCCTTCAGCTTCTGCGATAAAAACGCAGATCGCACAGTGTTCTGCCTTGGGGAGCATGGATATAAAATATATTTGTTAAATCCATTCAAGGTAAAACAAAATGGTCAAAAAAATAATAGCAACGTGTTTCTTGGCGATATTTCAGTTAAATCAGGCTTGTCTATATTTTAATACACCTTGTTATAGATGAAAACTAATAGACACAGGGCACATTGCCCCTTTAAGCTTACCTTTTTTCATTAGACCTCATTATTGAGTTACCTGTCCATACATAAACTGCTGCTCTACTTAATCATTTGTTTAATTTGTGCACGTGTTGTTTTTAGACAATGGAACTTCAGCCTCCTAAATCCATCACTGAAGCATATGTCCTCTTAAATTTGGGAGATTCCGTAACTACTGATCACATATCTCCTGCTGGGAACATTGCAAGGAACAGTCCTGCAGCACGATATCTTACTAACAAAGGGTAAGCATCATTGTGCCTAATAGGGGGAGGCTTTGATGACCAGATGTTTTCTGGATTTATTTGCAAAATGATTTAACCTTCTTCTAGTTTTTAATTATAAATTCATCTGGGAAATTCTTTTAGGTTTAAAAAAAATCTTCAGCAAATCTTATTGATTTTACTATTCAGATTGTGCTACATATACTTGTGTGCTGTTAATATTCACTTTTTGATGTAATTAATTTATTTTAAACAATTGTAGTGATTGCCAAACAAAACTCATGTTCAATGTCTCTGGGAAATAATTGTTCCCAAAGATAAAGCACTGTTCTGTTAACACAAACTATACATATAATACCGGTTGTGATTATTATTTGCTCTGCAAATATTTGTTTGCAAAAGATGGCCCCTTAGGGATGCTTTTAAACATGTAGGTAAATGTCAACCCCTGGAAGCTGTTTAATGCTTTCTGAAGTATTCTCACATTTTCCAGAATAGCTGATTAGTTGAAGGAAATGAAGCCCAAAATGTATCTTTCAGGATTCAGATTGAGCAATACAACTTTTCATTTTACTTCTATTATAAAATTTGCTTAATTCTATTGATACCCTTTGTTGAAGAAGCAGTAATGCACTATTGAGAACTAGCTGAACACATTGAGTGAGCCAATGACAAGTGGCATATATGTGCAGCCACCAGTCAGCAGCTAACTCCCAGTAACACATTGCTGCTCTTAAGCCTACCTAGGGTTGCTTTTCAACAAAGGGTTCCAAGAGAATGAAGCACATTAGGTAATAGCAGAAATTTAAAAGTTGTTTAAAACTGCACACTCTATCTAAATCATGTATTTTTAATTTTTACTTTACTTTCTCTTTAATAAAATGCTGGTTTTACATCAACATGGTATAGGCAAAATATTTAAATAGATAATGCATTGCCGTTGTATCTATTACTTTATCCTTTTTTTTCCCCTTTTTTTTGCCTGTAGTTTGACTCCAAGAGAATTTAACTCGTATGGCTCACGCAGAGGGAACGATGCAATCATGGCGAGGGGAACATTTGCAAACATTCGTTTGTTAAACAAATTCTTGAACAAGCAGGCTCCTCAGACCATACACTTACCTACAAATGAAACGGTAAGGGCCTGAAATGTGCATCCATATGAGCTGTATCATGTTGTAGAACAAACTCACTCTACTAATCTCTGCAAAATACTTTCATGGTAATTAAATTCCAACCTTACATTTTATGAAAAAAAAAACATAGTAAATATTTGTTTAGGTATGAGAATGAAGTAGCAAATTCAGTTTTTGTTTGCTGCCCTAAACACACATAACCCCACACATTTTTGCACCATATGTGCCTCATATGTATTCCTAGCTGAAAACAGTACTTCAGCCACATACAGAACAGTAAATAACAACTACTTTTCAGTCATATACAGAACTTTATCCATCTCCTTTCAGTCATACAGAGGAGTGTTAATCCCTTGGGCACCACAGAGTGCTCACTCCAAATAATAATAGAAAAAACTCTATCATCTATTGAATTTTGTTTTATTAAGGCTTTTTAAGGGCCTTTTTGTACATTTACACAAAATCAGCAGAAGTTTTGAACTACAGTTATGTTTTGTTAAACCAAGAATTGTAAATGGGTTTGGGAATGTATTATATTTTTAAGTAATCTTTATATCAGGACTTCTTTTTAAGTTGGTTTAATTATTTAGCTATAAAAAATTGAATAGAGGATTTTGCAGAATTTTTAAAATGGACACTGCAGAATAGAAAACAATATGTTTAAAGTTAATATCAGCTAGCACATGTTTGCAATTACTAGTTGTTTCGATGTTAAACTCCAAAGTTTATAAAGCAGGGGAAAAACTTACTTCTGGGCGGCGGCCATGATGATTTGCTTAGTTGGTCACTGTGAAGAAGGGCTGATAATTTTGCTGATTATCACCTACTAGTGTATCCATCCACTTATGACAAATACAGCTCACTCTACAGGAGTGAGTGTGTGAGGTGCAGATTGATATATATTGATATATAGTCTTAGATACTGGAATGGTGGGGGCACACCGCCGCTGCTTAGTGTGACAGCAGACTTAAGCTGACTACATAATTGTCTCATCATTAAAACTTATGTAAGGATGGCAGCTGGAGCTGAGGGTAAATTTTCTGTGCACTTGAACAGCTTCTAGAGCAGCATTTCAAGAGCTTGAACAAGAATACTACAGGATTTTGTCATTGTCTGGGATGGCATCTGCAAGTATTGCAGTCCTTAACCATTATGTTTTTCAGAAAGATGCATATAGGGGCTTGTGGTTTCATTTGCATGTGCTACAGAGAGTTAGAGTAGACTAGAGACCCTTATTTTACTGGAAGTGACTTATTGAGACCAGCAACCTTCAGGGTGTACATTCCAGACACATTTTGCTGATAACTCTTTCAATGTATGTCTTAACTATTCACTTGTATTATAAAGTATCTCTACTATTTAAGACAGTGCTTCATATTCCTTAATCCCATATTTGTGAATCAGTATTATTTTACTTTTAAGAGCTCTTTAAAGTCAGATGCCTCCAATTAGATGTTTCATTTGCTGTTATTCTTCATATTTTTTTTATCTCAGTTATAGCCCTTTCTTACCACTAAAGTATTTTGATATACCTGAAGCATACTTGAAGGCTAATGAGTACCACATTATTGAGGCCTACTGGCCATTTGTGTAAGCTTTCCTGCAGTCACAGTTTAAGTGAAGAGGCCCAATAGTGACATTCTCTTGTCCTTTATACTCCTGGTATTCCCCCCCCCCCCCCAGAACAAACTTTGGTGTATTAAGGCCCAAGAGTGGATACTAAGCTTTATTGTTGAGGGGTAGTCTCTGTTTTATGCAAGGTTATTTTATTATAGGGGGTCACAAAATATACCAAAAAAACAAAACTGGCCTTTTTTGTATTACTTACCACCTTATTATTCCCCATTACACTCAAAATATGTGTAAATTGGTCCAGGAGAGTCCTCGACCTGTAAGTAAAGGGGATCTTTTCAGTATACTATATGATATACTTAGGGTAGATATAGTATAATATTATTAAAATAAAATGTTATCTTACTTTTTTTAAAAGAGACTAACATGCATTTTTTTCTTGAACATTCTCAAAATAATTGGGTTATAGAAATGTTAAAATAGTACTCCTGTTATCTGAGTTGTTGTGACTAGGAGTATTGATGTATGGAAGTATTGGGTTTTAATTTGCCGGTAATGCTTTGTTCAGTTTCTTCAATAAAACATAAAAAAATACTTCTCATGATATAAAGGTACTTTCTAGATTTCTTGCATTTTTTTTTTTTATTATTTTTTTTTTACTATTCTTTTTTTTCCAGCTTGATATTTATGATGCTGCTGAGAAATACCAACAGGCTGGATATAATCTGATCATTCTGACTGGGAAGGAGTACGGTTCAGGAAGTTCCAGGGACTGGGCTGCAAAGGGACCATTCCTACAGGTGATTTCATCTTTTTCATCAAGTTCACAATCCCAGAAATAAATATAAAATATTTGCTAATATGTGAATTACAACTCAATTATTTGATTATAATTTACAATGTATGTTGGCACTGCACTTCATTTTAACTGTATATTTGTTTAGGCCACTTTTTGCCCTTTTATTGCAGTATTCAGAAATTCTCACACTATGTACACAAAATAAACAAATCATTTGGAACATTTAAAGTTTTGTACTTTGAATGAGTAACTTAGTCATTTTAAAGGCACATGCTACAATTTTGAGATTGTAATATGAATTGTTTAATTATGCTTATTAAAATAAATTACATTGCCTTCTTTTTCTGTAATGTTTGTTTCCAATTTTATTTTGCTAATTTTATAGAAAATACAGAAATAATAAAATAAAATTATACACAAACGGGGCGTGTCTGGATAGCGATCCAAAGTGGTCGCACTTTTTAGGGCTCCGGGTGATACTCTGCTAATCCGCTGGTTAATAGGAGTCTAATAACAGCAAACAAAGCTAAATAATCATCTAAGGCATCACAATATATAGTGAAGTCTAATATATTACACTTCCCACTATGTGCGTGAAACCGGAGCTCAGAAACAGACACAAAGGACCTGGTGCGGCGGCACATAACAGGTGGCGCTTCCCCCTTGGCAAGCCGAGGTACTTTGCCATATCCGGACGAACTGAGACATCAGCACCTCAAACATCAACCTCCCAACAGAACAAAGAGGAGAAATTATAACTGGAGGTAAAACAAATACGGCATACAACACGCTACACCAGTTATGAAAATGGCGGACGAGACAGACCCATGTGTAACCATTGGCGCACAATGGCAAAGAATTGAGACTTTATTCCAGCGTCTCATGGACAAGGCTCCAATGGACTTCTTAATGGACTGCTTCCCAGTTGAAAGCAAAAATCAATTTAACTCTACCTATATGCAGAAAACAGATTTTCTTAAGACACACAACCAATGGAGGAGGCCTAGACACATGGAAGCAGAGACCCTAAAATAATAAAGAATCGCCTAACGGCACGCTGACAGCAGACATAGCGGAAGCAAGCACTCCGACCACAAAAACCACAAAACTAAAGGTCAGCACCCACGGCACATCACTGAAAAGATACCCGGAGATGAGAGGACTCCCGATTAGCACCAGAAATACAAAGGGGTTAGTGGAGGACCCTCGGAACAACACACTTGAACATCAGGTACTCTCTTCATCCGCACATATGACGGTCATCAGACATGATACAGGCCACCTAACAGAAGTCAACTATAATAACCGTAGCAAAGTGCATCAGGCGACTATTAACAAAGAGACACTGGGGGCAGCAAATCAGACATTAATATATAAAGAAAAAACATTTGCAGCTGGACTCTGTTTATATGCAAACCGTCCCGCCTCTACAAGCTAAGGCATGGGGATGATGTGCTGCTCATATGACGAGATAGATCAGTAAAATCACTGAAATGTTATGTCATACAATAGTTTCATATTTACTACAGTTTAGCAAGTTAATTGTTGCAGGTTTGAATTTGAATGTCCATAATTTTTAATATTGTTCTATAATCTTAACCTATACTTAGTGACAAAAGAACTCATACGCCCTGAAGGGTTTTTTAAACAGAACAGACAGATCTGTAGAAACATTTCCTATAAAGTTAATGTAGGGGATATTGTTAATTTCACAAAGTCCTTATATATACTCTAAAGTGCCTTACGGGGCTTGGTGGGGGGCCCTTGTGGGGACTCTTATTTTAACAAAACCAGAATACGGCTTATTAAACATTGTCACTGCCCCTTTACATAGGACTGACATCCCCCTTGTGGTCAACAGCCTGGGCTACAGGAAATAATAAACAAGGAAAGGTCTTGCTTATCGCAAGGAAAAATATGTTCTGTCAAAGCTGCAGTATATTGTTCAAAATGGGGGTATTGCAAAGTTAAGAATTTTATAGCATTATAAATAATACGAACAGACATAGATCACTGATTCAGTAGTCACTCCCAGCTATTTCTTTGTGTACAACATGTAATTTAACTATATATAACCTCCCATATATATTAAGACACGCACCCTTGAGAACAACAAGGTTACAAAAACAAACTGTAATTTTGATTTGCAGGGTTAGTATGGGAACAGCTGAGTTAGAAGTTTAATTATAACGATTTATTCTATTTTTTATGTTAAATTAACATCTCAAGGAGCAATGTATGGTTATGGTGTCCGGATTTGGCACTAGCATCTGTGTAACTCTATTGTGAAATGTATGTTTTAAAACTAATCTTCTTACAGATGCTACTTTTCTTTGTATGTTTTCTTTTATTATTATTTTATATAACCCCTAGATGGACGGCTCAAAATGGTCCATGAGGGACCTATATCGATTTTACAAGGGGCAAGAAAAAGAGGACAATTATTGTTTAAAAACTTTCTAGAACAAATATGTTGTGAATATTTGATAACCTGTTCATTCATGTATTATGTGTGATATTCATCCTCAATAAAAAATAAAAAAAAATTCACAAACATAATTGTAACTAAAACAGAAATGACTGACTTCTTTACTCTCGTTAATGGGACAGAAAACTTCAAAATTTTCTTTCATGATTTTAGATTACATTACAATTTTTAACAACTTTCCAATTTACTTCCATTATCAAATTTGCGTCATTATCTTGTTATCTACTACTGGCAGCAAGCTGAACATATCTAATTAGCCAATCACAAGAGACAAATGTGTGCAGGCACCAATCAGCAGCTAGTTCCCACTAGTGTAGGATATGTGTGTACTCATTTTTTCAACAAAGGGATACCAAGAGAACCAAGCACACTTGAAAATAGAAGTGAATTTAAGTGTCTTAAAATTACATGCTCTAACTGAATCATGCAAATTTAATAATTTGAAATTAGCTATTCATCCGTTAATTACTTCTCAATTATATATTGTGATTCATCAAACAGGGATTTATTTGTTTTTGAGTTGTTATATTTTTGTTTTTAGTAAACATTTCCCATTTTCCCAAAAAAACAAAAAAAAACAAAGCATAATTTATGTAAGACCTTACCTGATAAATTAATTTCTTTCATAGTGGCAGGAGTCCATGAGCTAGTGACGTATGGGATATACATTCCTACCAGGAGGGACAAAGTTTCCCAAACCTCAAAATTCCTATAAAACACATCCCACCACACTCATACCTTTAGTTGAACGTATAGCCAAATAGTGAGGCGTAAAAAAGCATACAAAAAGAGGAACTGGGAAAAATGTGCTTTTATAAAAAAAAAAATCATAATCACCAAAAAATAGGGTGGGTCTCATGGACTCTTGCCACTATGAAAGAAATGAATTTATCAGGTAAGTTCTTACATAAATTATGTTTTCTTTCATGTAAGTGGCAAGAGTCCATGAGCTAGTGACATATGGGATATAATACCCAAGATGTGGAAATCCACAGAGTCACTAAAGAGGGAGGGATACAATAAAAACAGCTATATCCGCTGAGAAATTAAGTTTTTCTTAAAAAAATTAAAAAAACCTCAAATCATAGGCTGTAGAATCAAACTGGTAGAAAAGTTCTTCAGGCAGCTGTCTCAAACACTACTTCAGAAGAAGGAAATACATCAAAATGGTAAAATTTAGTAAATGTATGCAAAGAAGACCAAGTTGCTGCTTTGCAAATCTGATCAACTGAAGCTTCATTCTTGAAAGCCCAAGAAGTGGCAACTGATCTAGTAGAACGAGCTGTAATTCTCCGAGACGGAGAGTGCCCTGCATCCAAATAAGCTTTATAAATCAAAAGTTTTAACCAAGATGCCAAAGAAATGGCAGAGGCTTTCTGAGCTTTCCTGGAACCAGAAAAACACATAGACTAGAAGTATTTCTGAAATCCTTAGTAGCCTTAACATAGTATTTCAAAACTCTTACCACATCCAAAGAATGTAGAGATCTTTCAAGAGAATTCTTAGGATTAGGACACAAGGAAGGAACAACAATTTACCTTAATGTTGTTAGAATTCACAACTTTAGGCAGAATTTTAAACAAAGTCCGCAAAACAGCTTTATCTTGATGGAAAATCAGATAAGGAGATTCACAAGAGAGAGCCGACAACTCAGAAACTCTTCTAGCAGAAGAGATAGCCAAAAAGAAATAACACTTTCTAAGAAAGTAGCTTAATATCCAAAGAATGCATAGGATCAAAGGGAGGAGCCTGCAAAATCCTTAAAACCAAATTGAGACTTCAAGGAGGAGAAATAGACTTAACAGATTTGATACGAACCAGAGCCTGAACAAAACAGTGAATATAAGGAAGTTTAGCAATCTTTCTGTAAAATAAGACAGAAAGAGCAGAGATTTGGCCCTTCAAAGTATTTGCAGACAAACCCTTATCCAAACCATCCTGAAGAAACTGTAAAATCCTAGGAATTATAAAAGAATGCCAAGAAAATTTATGAGAGGAGCACCATGAAATATAGATTTTCCAAACCCGATAATAAATCTTCCTTGAGATAGACTTACGAGCCTGTAACATAGTGCTAATCACTGAGTCGGAGAAACCTCTATGACTAAGAACTAAGCGTTCAATTTCCATACCTTCAAATGTAGAGATTTGAGATCCTGATGGAAAAATGGCCCTTGAGACAGAAGGTCTGGCCTTAAAGGAAGTTGCCAAGGTTGGCAACTAAACATCCGGACAAGATCCGCATACCAAAACCTGTGAGGCCATGCTGGTGCTATCAGAAACACATGAGATTGTTCCATTATGATCTTGGAGATCACCCTTGGAAGAAGAACTAGAGGCTGAAAAATGTAAGCAGGTTGGTAAAACCAAGGAACCGCTAAAGCATCCACCATCTCCGCCTGAGGATCCTTGGATCTGGATAGGTAGCTGGGAAGTTTCTTGTTCAAACGGGAGGCCATCAGATCTATTTCTGGAAGACCCCACATCTGCACAATCTGATGAAACACATCTGGATGGAGAGACCACTCCCCCGGATGCAAAGTCTGACGACTGAGATAATCCCCTTCCCAATTGTCTACACCTGGGATATGAATCGCAGAAATTAGACAAGAGTTGGACTCCGCCCAAGAAACTATCCAAGATACGTCTTTCATTGCTAAAGAGCTGTGGGTCCCTCCCTGATGATTGACATATGCCACTGTTGTGATATTGTCTGTCTGAAAATGAATGAAAAGTTCTCTCTTTAATAGAGGCTAAGCCTGAGGGGCTCTGAAAATAGCATGGAGTTCTAAAATATTGATTGTTAACCCTGCCTCTTGGTGTTTCCAAACCCCTTGTTCTGTCAGAGACCCCCAGACAGCTCCCCAGCCTGTAAGACTTGCATCTGTTGAGATCACAGTCCAGGAAGGAAGAACAAAGGAGGCCCCTCAAACAATACGGTGATGGTCCAACCACCAAGACAGAGAGAGTTGAATGTTGGGATTTAAGTATATCAACAGTGATATCTGAGTATAATCCCTGCACCATTGATTCAGCATGCAAAGCTGCAGAGGTCTCGTATGAAAACGAGCAAAGGGGATTGTGTCTGATGCTGCAGTCATAAGACCTAAAACTTCCATGCACATAACCACTGAAGGGAATGATCGAGACTGAAGGTTTAGACAAGCTAAAACCAATTTAATTTGCCTCTTGTCTGTTAAAGACAGTCATGGACACTGAATCTATCTGGAAACCTAAAAAGGTGACCCTTGTTTGAGGAATCAAGAAACTCATTTGTAAATTGATTCTCCAACCATGCCTTTGAAGAAACCACACTAGTTGTTTTGTGTGAGATTCTGCTAAATGAAAAGACTGAGCTAGTACCAAGATATCTTCCAAATAAGGAAACACTGCAATACCCTGCTCTCTGATTACAGATAGAAGGGCACCGAGAACCTTCAAGAAGATTCTTGGAGCGGTCGCTAGGCCAAATGGAAGAGCAACAAATTGGTAATGCTTGTCTAGAAAAGAGAATCTCAGGAACCGATAGTGGTCTGGATGAATTGGAATGTGAAGATAAGCATCCTGTAAGTCTATTGTGGACATAAAATGCCCTTGCTGAACAAAAGGCAGAATAGTCCTTATAGTCACCATTTTGAAAGTTGGGCTCTTACAAAACAATTTAAAAACTTCAGATCCAGAACTGGTCTTAAAGAATTCTCTTTCTTTGGGACAATGAATAGATTTGAATAGAAATCCAAACCCTGTTCCTTGGGAGGAACTGGTACAATCATCCCGGAAAGCTCTATGTCTGAAACGCATTTTGGATAGTCTGAGCCTTCACAGGATTTGTTAGAACATGAGAAAGAAAGAATCTTCCCACAGGAGGTCTTATTCTGAAACCTATTTGATACCCTTGAGACACAATATTCTGAATCCACTGATTTTGAACAAAGATCTGTACAAATGTCCTGAAATTTCAATCTGCCCCCCACCAGCTGAACTGGATTGAGGGCGGTACCTTCATGCAGACTTGGGGGCTGGATTTGTTTTTTTTTTAATAAGGCTTGGTTTTATTCCAATTTGAAGATGCTCTCCAATTAGAACCAGAGGCCTTAGGGGGAGGAGAAAACTATTAGGAACCTTAAATTTACCCTTAGACTTTTTATCGTGGAGTAGAAAAACTCCCTTCCCCCCAGTGATAATGGAAATAGAATTCAATTGAGAACCAAATAAATTCTTACCCTGGAAAGATAGAGATGGTAATCTAGATTTAGACACCATGTCAACATTCCAAGATTTAAGCTATAAAGCTCTTCTAGCTAAAATAGTCAAAGACATAGATTTAACATCGATCTTAACGTCAAATATAGCATCACAAATTAAATGATTAGCATGTTGAAGCAAAAGAACAATGCTCGACAAATCATGATCTTCTATCTGACGAGCTAAACTGTCCGACCAAAAAGTTGAAGCAGCAGCCACATCAGCCATTGAAATGGCAGGTCTAAGAATATAGCCAGAATGTAAATAAGCTTTTCTGAGATAAGATTCAATCTTCCTGTCTAAATGATCCTTAAAAGAAGTACTATAATCCATAGGGATAGTAGTACATTTGGCAAGAGTGGAAATAGCCCCATCAACTTTAGGGACTTTTTCCCAAAACTCTAAATTAGCCACAGGTAAAGGATATGACTTCTTAAACCTAGACGAAGGATTAATAGATGAACCAGGTTTCGACCATTCTTTGGTAATCATATCAGAGATAGCATCTGGAATAGGAAAAACCTCAGGAGTAGCCTCAGTAGGTTTAAAAACAGAATTTAAATGTTTACTGGCTTTGTTAAGAATATAGCCAGAATGTAAATAAGCTTTTCTGAGATAAGATTCAATCTTCCTGTCTAAATGATCCTTAAAAGAAGTACTATAATCCATAGGGATAGTAGTAGATTTGGCAAGAGTGGAAATAGCCCCATCAACTTTAGGGACTTTTTCCCAAAACTCTAAATTAGCCACAGGTAAAGGATATGACTTCTTAAACCTAGACGAAGGATTAATAGATGAACCAGGTTTCGACCATTCTTTGGTAATCATATCAGAGATAGCATCTGGAATAGGAAAAACCTCAGGAGTAGCCTCAGTAGGTTTCAAAAAAGAATTTAAATGTTTACTGGCTTTGTTAACTAGACTCTTTAATACCCAAAGTAACCAGAACTTCCTTCAACAAAGAACGAATATATTAAATCTTAAACAGATAGGAAGATTTATCAATTTCAGTGTCTGATTTCAGGAACCAGAGAGATCCTCATCAGCAGAGGATACTTCAGTATGTTGTCGGTCAATACAAAGTTCATCAGAATTATGAGATGTTTTAAAATACCTTTTACGTTTATTTGAAGGCAGAATAGCAGACATAGCCTTTTCTATAGCTACAGCAATATAATTCTTTACATCTGCAGGAATATCAGGTACATTAAACGTTGAACGAAAAAACAGACAATGTATTTGTACTAATAGAAACATTATCAGCATGCAACAGCTTATCATGACAAATGCCACATAATTGAGCTGAAGAAATAACATCAGCTTGTTTACAAACACACTTATCTTTGGTAGAACTGTGTTCAGGCAGCATGGTTCCTACAGTAACATCAGAGGCAGGATCAGTCTGAGACATCAGAAGACACCCATCCACATATAACAGACAGCCAAACCAGTACAAAAAAATATCAGCAGAGGTAATGGTATACGAGTATAACGTCGATCTGAAAAGGGAGGCAGGGGAATGAATCCCTGCGACCGATTACAGAGAGTCTCTGAATAGATTTCACACAGGTGAAACCATGAAATCAACAGGCAATACTCCCTTCACATTCCTCTGACAAATACTGAACTCTGAGAGGAATTGGGCTTCAAAATGCTTAGAAGCGCCTATCATATAAGAAATCAAACACATCTTACTTCACCACCTCCATAGGAGGCAAAGTTTGTAAAAACTAAGGTATGAGTGTGGTGGGGGGTGTATTTATAGGCATTTTGAGGTTTGGTAAACTTTGCCCCCTCCTGGTAGGAATGTATATCCCATACGTCATTAGCTCATGGACTCTTGCCACTTACATGAAAGGAAAAGGTTTAATTCTATTGTCAGAACCACATTGTAAATGATATTTCTCTGTGATCATTTGTTTTTTAATTAAACCTTTCAGTTCTAATACATTTTCTGTTTTCCTCTTTCTAAGTATCATATTCTGTCTACCTAAAATAATTTTGCTTAGAATATGTCAAATCATTTTCACACTTGGCTGGTATGTTAATTTTTTGCAACACCACACACAAGTCTTGCAAAATTCAAGGCGTTTTATGTCCCTGTAATTTGTGCTCCTTGAAGCATTTTGCCATTTATATAATGTTCCTTTTAAGCGTATCTAATCAGTTTATAGATTTTTTTCATATATAGCATGCAATTGTAAAAGGGTTTCAGTTTACTTTAATTATCAGATTTACTTTTTTCTCTTGTTGAAACGCAAAGATATGCTCATCAGCAGCAATGCACTACTTAAAGCTAGCTGGGGATTGATTGCTACACACATATGCCCCTGGTCATTGGCTCACCAATTGTCACTCAGTAGTGCATTGATGCATTAGAGCAGACTTTATTTGTGTTTAACCCATGCAAAGGGGTAAAACACAGTTAGTTATATTCAAGCAATAGCACAATATTAAAATACTCTAAAACAGAGCATTTTGTTTTGCACTTGTATGTCCCTTTTAACCACTAGCAGCCATCATTTTGTAAAAGAGGTGTTAAGCATGGATTCATTATTTTCCTCAGGGAATCAAGGCTGTCCTTGCAGAGAGCTATGAACGTATACACAGAAGCAACCTGGTGGGGATGGGAATAATACCCTTGCAGTATTTACCAGGAGAGACTGCAGAGACATTAGGACTTACTGGTCGGGAGCGTTATACCATCATCATTCCTGAGGACAAAGACATTCGACCAGGCATGAATGTGGAGATTAAGGTAAAATCCTCATTAAGAATACATGTTCACCCATATGGATGTAGTTACTTGTCAGCAGAAGCATGTAATACTTTCATGATTCAGATAGAGCGTACAGTTTTAAATAACCTTCTAATTTACTTACTTGTTGAAGAGTATATATTGATATTCTCAGAAATGTGTGCACGTGTCTTGAGCACTATATGACAACCGTGTTTACAACAACCAAATACATCACTATTGGATCAAAAGGAAGGGTGCCTAAACTTTTTTTCAATTTCAGCATATTAATTAGTAACTGTGCATTCAAATTTGCAGACATATTTTTGAGTTTGTTGACTTAGAAAGTCAACCATATATGTTGTTTGGTCATGGGTATCCATATGTTTGTATACAAGTGTGTGTGTATGTCATGGGAGGCAACACTTTCTGGACTTGACAAATAACATTTATTTTCATTTTATTTTGGAGTTTTGGGTCTTCAGACTGGCCAGAACAATATAAAACCACTTCAATAAATTCAATATAAATGCCTACTACACCCCATGGGGCGCAAAAAAGGAATAACCTGTACATGTTATACATGGTTAACTAGGCATACTAAAATAAACAAATAATTAGATACATTTTTAGTACATTTTTGAGGAGCATGTTCAACAAATGATCTTGGTTACACAAATATCCAGTAACTGTTTTAAAATTAAAAACCAAATACAGGTGACTCTAAATATATGCCTCTCTTTTGTGGCAACAATATAAATAATTATATACATACTAATACTGAACTTGAAGGTTATGAATAGAGTAGAAATTCATGAAGACTTTGTTGGTACAATCTATTTATTGAATACATTTTTTTTTTACCAACAAAATCTCCATACAGTTCAATCTGTTAATAATTTCCAATGGAACAGCAAAAGCAGGCAAAATAAATGTATATTACAGTGTTGTGTATTACTTTCACCAATACAGAGGTAGACTGCATGCACACTAATCAGATTCTTTAACTTGCTCAAAGTACTAGTGATGCCACATGATAGCACACATGTTCTGGGGGAATACAAGAGTGTTTATTTCCATGCATGTTACTCATAGGCAGTAGTTTTCTGCACAAGAAAAGTTAGCATTAAAGAATAAGCAAGCTTCTAATCAGATTTAAACGGACATGAAACCCAAAAATGTTCTTTCAGGATTAGATAGAGAATACAATTTTAAACAACTTTTCAATTTACTTCTATTATTTAATTTGCTTCCTTCAATTGTTATCCTTTGCTGAAATGTTTATCTAGGCAAGCTCAGGAGCAGAAGAGAACCTAGGTTCTAGCTGTTGATTGATGGCTGAATATATATATATATATATATATATATATATATATATATATATATATATATATATATATATCGATTGTGATTGGCTCATCCATGATTTCAGTTAGAAACCATTAGTGCATTGCTGCTTCTTTAACAAATTATACCAAGAGAATGAAACAAATTAGATAATAGAGGTTAATTAGAAAGTTGTGTAAAATTGTATTTTCTATCTGAATCATAAGAGAAAAAATTGGGGTTTCATGTCCCTTTAAGTGTACTCCATGCTGTCTATATATATATATATATATATATATATATTTTATTTTTTTTTTGGATTTTCAAACAAGCTTTATTTTCAACAAATTGTTACAATCAATGTATAAAAACAGGATATAATTGTACAGAGTTATCAGTCCTTTAGGTTTATACCTGTTTCTTGTACACATATAATTGATAACAATGAAAGAGAGAATTTAAGAACAAAAAACAAATAATATTAACAATCGTCATGTTGATATTGAAACTGTCTGTTGTCTACTCGTCTCAGTGCCAGGTGTGGAAATTTGGGAGAGAGAGGGGAAGAGGCGGGGGGACTCAGTGGGGGCGTGTCTACGTTGTGTTATCAGGGAAAAAGTCTTGTCTACGTCCTGTGACGTGCGATCAAATCGTCCTAAATAAATTTCATGCCTGCAAATAAACTTAGCTTTTTTCTTTTAAGGAATCCATATTCTTCTAGGTTCAATAGGTCCTAAACCTTATCAGTCCAGTCTCTAATTGACGGTTTATACTGTGTCTTCCAGTGAAGCGCGATGAGTGACTTAGCGCCCAAAACACCTATCTGTAGTAGTTTGAGTCCCAGTTGGCAGGGAAAGGATGGGAGGTCGTTAAGTATCAGACTAAAAAAAGTCGTCCGCAGTTGTCTATAAAAGGTTTCTACTACGTGCCATAATGGTCTAATTTTCCCACATTCCCACCACATGTGTAAGTAATTCCCTTTATTTGTACAACCTCTCCAACATTTGTTATTATCTTCGGGATAAGCTGAGTGTGATCGGGATATGGTCAGATTCCACTGCATCAGTACTTTAAAATTTAATTTGAGAAGTTGAGGGGATGTCGTAGACCTCTTAGTATTGCGGAAAATCTTTGCCCATTCCTCCCCACTCAATACCATCTCTAGTTCCTCATGCCATTTTCATGGTATCTATACCAGAACATACATTTTCGAAGGGAGTCAGCTCTTTAAGTCTGTTTGGTGAGGGGATGTGTGGATGAAATGTGCCAGTTGTGTTTTAACCAGCTTGAGTATCTGCCTCCCGCCACTGTTAAATTCTCTCTTTCTTTTAGTTTCCCATTTAGGGGGAATTCTCTCAATGGTGTGGAATAACCCCTCTCTGTTAACCTCTGTTGTCCTCCATCCAGCCCTCCTATCAACTCTGCATTCACAGGGACTGGAAAGAGGGGGGAGTGGGCTTCCAAAATATGTTTTTGCTGAACCTTGATGTTGTCCCATGAGTCAGACATGTTTGTGTATTTCTAGCCTTGCGCATTGGGGTGGCCTAAGGGACCTTGGCACCCAGCATAGCGTACCCCCCAAAGGGACTCTAAGTATATGGGAATCTAGTGACACCCATGCTTTCGTGTCTCCTGCCCTGTGCCAATCTAAAATTCTCTGCAGGGTCACCACATTGTGATAGTCCTAATCCTCCATGCGCTGTTACTCTATACATATTGTTCCTTTTTATTCTGGGCTTGTTTTTATTTTTGTAAAAATGCAATATACCAGTTTGGAAGGGGGATAGGGAGGGTTTGGAACAGATACAAGACCCTGGGCAAGATGGTCATTTTTATACATTGTGTGCGGCCCCACCAAGAGATTGGCTTCATCGCCCAGGAGCAAATATCCTGCTGGGTCGACCGTAGGAATTTAATATAGTTCTCGTCAAAAAGTTGTGAATGGGTGAGGAATATATAAACACCCAGGTATTTAATTGATTTAGTTTGGATATTCAGTGGGCAGGTAGTTGATATATTACGGAAGTCAGTTTGAGTCATAGAGACATTGAGAATTTCCGATTTTTGTGTGTTTACCAGGAAATTTGGAAAACGGCCAAAAGTATCTATTTCATTTAACACATTAGGTGTAGTATGTATCGGATCTGTGACAGTGAAAAGCACACCGTCAGCGTATAGTGCAATTTTAAAATCATGTGGACCTATCCTAATTCCCCTTACTTCCTGATTTCGCCTGACGTGTGCCGCAATGACTTCCATTGAAAGGATAAAGAGTATAGGGGACAAACGGCATACCTGACGCGTGCCGTTCTGAATAGTAAAGGGGCTGGACAGCATACCATTTGCTTTGACCTTTGCTGAGAGGGGGGTATATAGACTGAAGATACGTGTAATCATGTTAGGGCCAAATCCCATGGCTATTAAGGTTTCCTTTCAGAAATGTCTAATGTGATCAAACGCCTTCTCTGCGTCAGTGGCTATAAAGGCGGCTGGTATTTTATTGTGTTTGGCCTATGAAATCAGTGTCAATGCTCTAATGGTATTGTCCCTCGCCTCTCTCCCAGGGACAAAGCCAACATGATCAGTATGTATCAGGGACTGTAGTACAACATTTAATTCTTTTTGCAATGATCTTGCCCAGGATCTTGACGTCCGTGTTTAGAAGGGTCATGGGTCTGTAACTGCTGGGGTCTGTTGGAGTTTTATTTGGCTTAGGTATGACCGAAATGTGTGCTGTCAGCATATCTCTAGGCAGTGTGTGATTCTCGTCCAATGTGTGAAAAAAGCTTCAACAAGTGCGGAGCTAATATGTTCCTATAGGACTACTTATATACATTTGTAAAGCCATCCAGCCCTATTACCAGTCGGTAGGTCCTTGATTGCTGCCATCACCTCGAGTAAAGTTATTGGACTTTCCATTACTGCTCGCTGTGTTGGTTGAAGTGTAGGTAAATCAGCATTGCTAATGTATTCCCTCATGCGGGTTAAATGCTCAAGGGAGTCGTTTGACCCTATGTTGTATAATTTGGCGTAATAGTCTCTAAAATGATCTGCAATCTCCCCGCTATCAAGGATGTCCCTGTTGTCTGTGGTCGTTAATTTGTGGATTTGCGATTTTTGTGTTTGGGCCTTTAACGCCCTTGCCAATATTGGCCCTGCTCTATTTCCTTCATAAAAGTACATCTTTTTGATACTCAGTGCACGTATTTGCGCTTCTTTCGTCAAGATTTGGTTAAGTTCATGTCTGATCCCTGTGATTCGGGTAAGCAGTGTATTGTCTTTTGGGGAATTTTTGTGACTCGGTTCTAAATGGCTTAATTGTGTGGTCAAGGCGTCTACTGTCTGGTTGTACGTCCTCTTTCTATGTGCTGTGTGCTTGATACATTCACCCCTAATGATCACCTTGTGAGCCTTCCAGACCGTGCTCGGGAGGATCTCCAGTGTCGCATTGATAAGAATATATTCTTTTAATGATTGTATTATAGCCTCCAATGTGTGTGGATGATGCAGCAGTGAGTCATCCATCCTCCACACAAATGGGACAACAGGGTGATTTGGCCATTGTAGGTGAGTACTTGTCTTTGAGTGATCCGACCAAGGAGTCGGCTGTATGTCAGAGTCTTTAAATAATGAGAGATGATTTCTATCTATCAGAACATAATCAATTCTGGTATATACCGATCAGGGATGCGAGAAGATCGTGTAACTGCGCTGCGTCGGGTGCCGTACTCTTAAAGTGTCTATCAGTCCCAAATGTTCTATGCATTTGAGTGGCGCATTAGGCGGTCTAGTGTGTAATGTGGGTCTACTTGAGGATGCATCTAAAACCGGATCTAGTGTAATGTTCAAGTCCCCTCCCAAAATAAGTATTCCTTTCCTATGCTCTGATACTAACTTTTGCAAATTCTTAAACAATTTCCCCTTATTACTGTTGGGAGCATATACATTGACTAAAGTCACCGGCCTATGGAACAGTAGCCCCGTCAGAATCAATATTCTGCCTTCACTATCCGATACTTTGTTGAGGAGATGAAAGTGGATGTGTTTGTGGAAAAGGGTGCATAGTCAGTTTTTTTTTTTTTTTTACTTTGTCTGAGCTGTAGAAGCCTATTGGGAAATCTTTGGAAGTGAATTTTGGTTCTGCGTCTTTCACAAAGTGAGTCTCCTGGAGGAATATGATAGTCTTTGTGTTTAGCTAAGTTACAAAGGGCTACCGGTTTCTTTGTGGGGGAATTGAGGCCCTTTGTGTTCTGTGACACTATATTAACTAATAGGTTAGCCATTTGTGTATGTAGTTGAGATCACAATATATGTTCTTAACTTGAGCAGTCCCCTAGTTGGCTGGATATCAGGTTTTCCCTATGAGCGTAAGCCAAAAGGGGGAGGGCAAAAGCAAGCAGATGCAATTGAGGAGCAGTCTGAAGTCTTCCCTGTAAGGTTAGAGCGAGCAAGCACGGTATCATAAGCAATAGAATAACAGACTATCAAAAAACAACAGTAAAACAACCAAAAATAACTATTTAAAAAACATACTGTGTGATTAACAAACATCATGGGTGGGGGGGTAAGATTGGTGATTGCCAATGGAAAAGGGAGAGGCAGGTGTTAAGCAACTAATATGCCATACCACTCTTGATGCTATGAGAGGTTATCATAAAAGCATATGGGGGGTGGAGCCACAAAGAACCAAAGTCACTTCTGTATAAAACGAAGCATAAGTCTATGGTTGCAACATACCCTCCTTTATACCAGTCTTATCCGGATTACCTTCCTATGCATTCCCTAGGGAGGGCTCTCATGTCGGGTCTAAGTCCGCTCTAGCCGCAGGCTGTGCTGTGTTTGTTGCATTTTTCCTTCTTTTTGGTACTGTCGCCCATTCTGAATGCTGTGTTGACTTTGGGAGATTCGTCTGTGCTGGTTTGCCAGCTGTGAGGTCTTGTATCGAAGGCAGTGATGGTTGTGGGATGCGTAGCTGATTGGCGAATTGTTCCAAACCCTCTGGGTCTTTATATGTAAAGGTTTTGTCATCCTTTATGACTTAAATAGCAAAGAGGAAACCCCACCTGTAGGGGATCTCCAGATCTTTCAAGTGTAGGGTAAGGTACCTTGCTTCTTTCCTCTTTGCTAATGTTAATGGGCTGAGGTCAGCGAAGATCTGTAACAATCTTCGACGAATTTTATAGGAGATTTCTTCCTTGCTGCGAGTAAATTTTTTTCCTTATCTGCAAATTTGTGGCAGCATAGTATAATGTCTCTAGGAGGGGCTGATGGGGGAGGTCTGGCTCTCAATGCACGGTGTGCCCTATCCAGAGGAATGGTGTCCTTTTCCGTCCCCAGCACAAATTTAAATAGGTTCTGTAAATAAGAGGAAATCTGTGGTGGAAGGATCTTTTCAGGGACTCCCCGAATTCTCAAGTTGTGACGGCGTCCTCTATTGTCAAGATCCTCCACTTGAGACTGTAGCTGTAATATAGTGGTGTTCTGTTGCTGTAATGCTAGGGCCATATCATCTGATGATTTTGCAGCAGCTTCTGCTTGATCTTCCAGTTGGAGTACTCTGTGGCCTAAAGCATTAATGCCCCTCTTGACCTCAGCTAGGCCGTCTTTTTTAAAACTTTGCTTACTTGGGTCATGAAAGTGTTAGTCATCTTTAGTAGGCAGCAAGTTAAGGTCAGCTCTGGTAATAGGTGTGGGGTCATCAGTATGTTCTGTTGCCTCTGAAGTTTCAAACAATGGGGCATCCGTTGCTATAGAGCTAGTGTTCTCAAATGTTTTAAACATTTTTGTTGAGCTTACCCCCACCTGGGGTTGTAGGCCTCTGAGATTTCTCCACTCTCGTCAGTTTTCTTGCTGCCATCCTGAGTTAGCTGGGTGGCTTGCGCTCCGATATATAGTTATGCAGGTACTGTGACTAATGACCTTGCTGGCCCTATATGTCTCACTCTGCAGCAGTTCGCCCCTGAATCTCAGCTTTAGGAGGCCTCTCCGTGTGGTAGTCTACTGATGGATGGTTGTATAGCTATTTCACTGCGATAGTCTGAGGAACTGTTCTCCGGTGTCAGCGGTATATTGTGGGTTTATACCTTGTGGCTGCCTCCTCCACTTCCACCTCTCCTCTGCTTGGTGTGTTTGCGCCGCAGCGCTTTATCTAGAAAAAGGATTCGGCTGTCCCACTTGCTGTGTGTATCTAAGTTCTCAGCAATCGCTGCTATTAATATGTGATTGTGTGTCTCCACTTTACCTCTAGCTGTGTCAGGTGCAGCGTGGCCCTCCTTTTCTAGGCCTCCGTGACGCACTTTCACTGTTCCGGTTCTCCCGCTACTTGTCGCGGCTCTCCTGGCTCCTTAATCGCCTCCCCACGTCCTCAGGGCATGCAGTGCAGCCTTGTTTATAAGTTTTGGGTTGCTTTAGCCCCCTAATATGCGTTGCATCTGAGTGGATGGTACCGGAGCTTTACATATGTGCGGCCATGTTCTTCTCTAGCCGGCTCGGCCCCCCTCCCCCACCATGCTGTATATTTTAATAGTTTTTTGTCCCTTTAGGCTAACATTCCCTATCTAACTCCAATGTGCTGTTAGATATAGAAAATTTGTTTTAATTTCCTTCTTTACTTTCCAACGATGCCATTCCACTTACTAGTGGGATATTCAACTCCTGGTCAGCATTAGGAGGCAAAGAGCATCCCAGCAAAGCTGTTAAGTGTAACTTTCCTTACCCATAATCCCATTTTCTTTGCCTCTGTCAATGGAGGATGTGCAAAGTTGGTGTCTGAAGATATTTAATCCTTTTATGGGTACTTTTCCCTGCAAGCAAGGACTGGGGTCTAGCTGTGTCCACGTCGATCTCTTTAGTAAGAGTAGTGGTGGCTTTTAGCAGTTAAAAGGCGGCGAGGTTGTCTTTGCTTTACTTTAAACACTTTGCTACCCCTTTTCAGAAAGCCAGAGTTGGTTACTCTGTTCTTTCTTTTTCTACAAGTCCCTGTCAGAGTTTGTTTCTCTGACACACCTAAGAAATTGTTCCTGCCCTGCAGCTGAAGCCCACGGTTCCTGTCGGGATGAAGTTTTTTCTGCCAGATCACGGGCTGCTGATAAAGCTGCAAACTGGTAAGTCCCTTGATTCCCTTATTCCTCAATGGCTTGTGGTCTAAGTGAGGGGGGTTTAACGATGGGAACTTTTGTCTTTTTCATTATTCTGTGGGGCTATTGAAGTACCTTAAGGCATTTTATCATATAAAGCTTATAGTTGAAGCTTCTGTATGCCAGTTAGTGTATTTTATTAGCTGCAGTATCTCTGATTAAAGGAGGTCTTTGCACGCTGGTCTGTGAGCCTTTACAGTTTTCAGGATCTCTAATCATCCATTTAAAAAGGTATCTGGTAGTAGAGGTTTTATCACAGCTTATTCTGTGCTTTATTAGAGGGCTTACAAGGAATTTAAAGTGTTTGTGGTTCGCATTAAAGCATCCATGTTTAATGTCACACATCTCTGTATATAATGCTGCCTGTGACGGCTGTGATTTTACACTTTAATCTCTCATTGAAGGCGGCACCATTTTTGAGTCCCAGATACGCTGTAACTTTTCCCGCCTCTGCACTTTCTGCTGCGTGATTATATGCAGCGTCTTTAGTAGAGATAGATCCTTCAGCTGTTGCTCCTACGTCTATCGACAAGAGGAATCGCTTACATAATTTCTGTAAGGCCTTACTGTATTAGTTCCTTAATGATAGGAACGTCTGTTAATATTTTATAGCGACAGCACCTCGGTTTATAGAAGAGGTTTTTTCTCGCTGTTCCATGACTGCATTTAAAGACTGTTGTATTTTCTGCAGTATGTAACGGATCTCTGCATCTCATTATGGGATAGTGGAGTTTGTTTTTTTGGCCACGGCTTGTGCCTAATGACTTACGGGTTAGGTTTTGTAAGCTTTTATTATATTCACAGCTTCCCTTTACAATGTCTAATACCAGACTTAATTTACATTTAACACAATATGCTTGTGGCAGCGCCATTTTCTGTCCCAGTTATGCTGCCTGCGACTCTTCTGCTGTTGGCAGTGTGTTTGAAAAGCATCAGGTAGTTTCAGGCTTTTCTCAACACTCTATTGTGTATCATTTAAATTTGTAATTTGATTGAGGAGCGGGATTTATCGTGCTTTTTGTTCTGTAATGCCGGTATTAAGAATCCAGTACTGTTTAGCACAGTGTTATGTTCCATCTAATGTGATAATCAGATCTAGAGTGTGTAATATTTTAATACAAGGAGTGAGGCCCTAAAATATGGGGTTACAGGAGTTTATTTTGTTTAATTAAACCTAGTCTCTCAGTTTTTCATAGCTTTCTTGGATGTTTGCTGCCATCTAGTGACAGCCTTAAGTAATTACTAATTTTTAGTCATTTCTTCTAGAGGTGGATATTTACCTTTTTTTCCATAAAAGGTAGTTTTCCTATTATAACATTTTATGTAAGACCTAGACTTATCTGTTTTCTGTGGACCAAATGAGGGCCATATTCACATATATGCTGTTCAGTTCAAAGTCTTTTGGCTCTTCATTTGCATTATCAAGGTTTTTCCTTGGCAGCGGTTGTTATTTGCTGACAGTTTATAGTAGTTTCTCCAATGCAGATATTTTTCTTTCTTTTATTAATCCTATGGATAAGAAAGAATTTCCTGTATATGTTATAAGCCTTTGCAGGCTGTACATTCAAAATTGATATTTAAGAATGTTTGTGTGGGAAAGGATGGTTCCTTTTTCAAGGCTCCTATTCTGGGTTATAATATAACTCAGGTTATAATATATATGGGAGATTGTTATAAGCATTATCTGCTTATTTTTCACGTGAATAATTCTAAATGTATGTTTTGGAATTTTATTTTTCATGGTTTATCTTTTCTCTATGCAGTAAACCATAAGATTGAGATTGCTATAAGCATTATCTTTGCTTATAACAACTAGTTAAACTAATTGTAACAGAGGATACAATCCAGTTTAAAGAAAGAACCAGTTACCACAATGGTGTAATACCAAAAAAACTCTGCTATGACAGAGATTATATAAATGTTAAAAAATGTTCCATATCATTCATACATTTAAATTTTATTATTAACAACTAGGAACATGCACACATTCAGTAGCAAGGCTAAAGATTAAAAACACTTAAACTCAGTGGATTGCACAATCGCAATGAGTACTAGTATAAGTAATAAACCATAGTATTTAGCAGTAAACTAAGCCCTTACAATCCGAGGGCTGATTTAATTTTACTTATATTTCTTATAAGGACCAGCGGATGTGATACTAAGTCTTTAAATTAATAGTACATAACTATTATCCACACAAGCAAGCAAATTAAAAAAGGACGAACAGGAGAGACAGAGCTGACGGACCCCTGACGCGCGTTTCACGAACGCTTCCTCAGAGGGGGTCAATCTTTGCATATTTTAATCCTTTTCTGCTGTATGTTTGCAGTATTCTGCTGTGCAGGTATATGCTAACTTTTAGATTTTTGTCCTCTTTCTTTGAAGGGACATACTCTTTGCATAATGGACTATCGTCCTAGGAGAAGGATAGGGGCTAGGATCTTTTATGGTTCCCAAAAAGAAGGGAACTTTCCGTCTCCCATCCTAGACCTAAAGTGTCTCAACAAATTCCTTAGGGTTCCGTCCTTCAAGATGGAGACTATTTGTACCATTCTTCCTTTGGTTCAGGAAGGTCAGTTCATGACAACCTTAGACCTGAAGGATGCTTATTTACACGTTCCCATTCTCGGGGATCATCATCAGTTTCCAAGGTTTGTCTTTCTGGACAAGGATTTCCAGTTTGTTGCCCTTCCATTTATTCTTGCTACGGCTCCCAGAATATTCACAAAGGTTCTGGGGGCTCTTTTGGCAGTGATCAGATCCCAGGGAATTGCTGTGGCACCTTATCTAGTCGACATCTTGGTTCAGGCGTCATATTTTCATCTAGAAAAATCTCATAAGAGATGTTTTCTTTTCTACGTGCCCTCGGGTGGAAGTGAATCTGGAATAGAGTTCTCTAGGTTCAACTTCAGGAGTGTGTTACCTAGGGACAATCATAGATTCACTGTCCATGAATATTTTCCTGACGGACGTCAGAAAATCCAAACTTCTTGCTTCTTGCCTTTCTCGCCAGTTTGTTATTCGCCCATCAGTGGCTCAATGCATGGAGATGGAGGTTGGTCTGATGGTGACTTCCATGGATATCGTTCCTTTTGCTTGATTCCATTTAAGACTTTTGCAGCTTGTATGCTCAGTTAATGACCCGAAGACCATTCAGATTTCTCACAGAGGATAAATATGGATCCTCTAACTAGAGCCCTTCTCGTGTGTTGGATTTCACAGAACCTATTGTCTCGGGGCACTTGCTTCCTGAGACCTTTCTAGGGTATTGTGGATACGGACGATGTTAGGCTGGGGAGCTGTTTGGGATTCTCTAAGACTTCAGGGCCTGTGGTCTTGGGAAGAGTCTTCTCTTCTCATAAGCATTTTGGAATGGAGAGCAATCTTCAATGCCTTGGCAGCTTGTCCTCAATTATCTTTAGTCCAGTTTATGAGATTCTAGTCGGACTACATCTCCTCAGTGGCTTACATCAACCACCAGGGAGGAACTCAGAGTTCCTTGGTCATGAAGGAGGTGACTCGCATTCTGGTGGCTCGTTGGTCTAGGGGTATGTTTCTCGCTTTGGTGCGAGGGGTCCCGGATTCAGATCCCTGATGAGCCCAATCAGTGGGCGGATGCTCACGATTGTCTCCGATCTGCCATCTACATTCCAGGAGTGGACAATTGAGAAGCGTTTTTTCTGAACAGACAGACATTTCATCCCGGGAGTGGGCACTCCTTCCGGATGTGTTCTCAAGATAACCCTCAGATTGGGGATTTCAGCATTGGATCTGATGGCATCTTGTCAGGACACCAAGCTTTCAAAGTACGGTTCTAGGTCAAAACCGCTCTGATAGATGACTTGGCGGTTCCTTGGAATTTTGGATTAGTATTCCTGTTTCCTCCGTTTGCTCTCCTTCCACGAGTCATTGTATCAAGCAGGAGAGAGCGTCTGTGATTCTATTAGCTCCTGCCTGGCGTGCAGCATCTGGTTGAGGATATGGTGAAGATGTCATCTCTTCCACCTTGGAGTTTCCTCTGAGGAAGGACCTTCTTAATCAGGATCCATTCCTCCTTCCAACTCTAGATTCTCTGAAGCAGTCTGCTTGGAGATTGAAAGCCTAGTCCCGTCTAGACGTGGTTTTTCGGCAGCGGTCTTTGATATTATGCTTCAGGCTCGTAAACCTGTGATTCACAGGATTTACCATAAGAATTTTTTTTCTTTTTCGTTTCTTCAGGATGGCCTAGAGAAGAGTTTATCAGTTAGTATTCTGACAGGTCAGATTTTTGCACTGTCTATTCTTTTGCTCAAACGTCTGGTAGATTTTCCAAATGTTCAAGTTTTTTTTTCAGGTCCTGGCCAGTATCAGGCCTGTGTTTAAACCTGTTGCTCCTCCTTGAAGTCTTATTCCAGTTTTTCAAGTTTGGCTGCATGCTCAGTTTGAGCCACTGCATGTTGCTGATAAAAGGTTGTTGTCTTGGAGGTTTCTGTTTATCCTTGCTTTTTCTTCCGTTCCAGAGTTCTGAGTTTTCAGCTCTGCCGTGTTGTTCCCCGTACCTTATTTTTCATGCAGATAAGGTGGTCCTTTGTTCTAATTTGGGGTTTTCTCCCTAAGGGGTGTCGGATCGAAATTTCAATCGGAAAATTGTTGTTCCTCCTTTTTGTCCTGATTCCTTCTTTTCATAACGATATTTTTTTGCATAACTTGGATGTTGTGCATACTTTTTACCTACAAGCTAATACAGATTTCGGCAATCTACTGCCCTGTTAGTTGTTTTCTCTGGAAAACGTAAGGGTTGGAAGGCCACTTCTACTTCTCTTTTCCTCTGGTTAAGAAGTATGATTCATTTTGCTTATGAGACTGCTGGACAGCAGCCTCCCGAGGGAATTACGGCTCATTCCTCTAGGGCTGTCTCCTCATCTTGGATTTTCAAAAATGAAGCTTCTGTGAAACAGATTTGCAAGGAGGCAAAATGACCCTCTTTGCATTCCTTTCCAAATTCTACAAATTGTTACTTTTGCCTCGGCTGAGGCCTCTTTTGGGAGAAAGGTTCTTCAAGTGGTGGTACCTTCTGTTTAGGTCCTCCTGCCTTGTTCTCCCTCCCTGTTCATTCCGGGTACTCTGGCTTGGGTATTGGTTCCCACTAGTAATTGGAATGACGTTGTGTACTCTCTATGTCATAGGAAAGAAAACAAAATTTATGCTTACCTGATAAATTTTCTTTCTTTCCGGACATGGAGAGTCCACGACCCCGCACTCATTTTTTTAATTATAATTCAGCAGTTTTTTTGAGTAATCCTCAGGCACCTTTTTTCACTCTTGTGTTTCTTCTTTTTCCATTTTCCTTCGGCTGAATGACTGGGGATTATGGGTAAGGGAAGTTACACTTAACAGCTTTGCTGGGGTGCTCTTTGACTCACTATCCCACTAGTAATTGGAATGACGTCGTGGACTCTCCATGTCCGGAAAGAAAGAAATTTATCAGGTAAACATAAATTTAGTTTTTTACTTAAATGTCAACCCAAAAAATTTTCTTACTCATTTAGATAAAGTTTATAAGGATTAATAGTGCAAACTGTAGCTCATTTTGGAAAATAGTGTGCAAGTGAATGTAACTTTGCGATCCTACACGTTCCTGTGCTTCGCGCATGTGCAATGTGCCGATTTTATTGAAGGGGGCCTTTTTAAGAAGGAACTAAAAACAACCACTCAGTATCATAGCAGTAGGAACTGCTCTAGGACAGGTAGGTTGTCGTAGTGATGAAGAGAATGCACACTGGTCTGTCGCATATAGGAACCGCTATAAAACTGAGCGGTTGTTTTTAGTTCCTTCTTGAAAAGGCCCCCTTCAATAAAATGCGCAAAGCACAGGAATGCGTAGGATCGCAAAGTTACATTCACTGGAAGAGGACTGCACGATGGGGATTACAAAATCGAGAAAAATCTTAAAAAAGGCAGTTCCAAAATGATAGACAGCACACACGTGGTGGATGGCCACTGCAAACACCTCTCTGATATGTAGACAACTGGTTTCCACAGCACCAATAAATAAGGAAAAAAGTTTAACAAACTTGGCTTTTATTCATGAGTAAGGGTTTACAGCCCGAAACGTCGCTGTATGCTGCTGTGTGCCAGTGCTTTGTATAAGCTGAAATGGATGAATAAAAGCCAAGTTTGTTAAACTTTTTTCCTTATTTATTAGTGCTGTGGAAACCAGTTGTCTTAAAAAAGGCAGAGGGACAACTAGTAAGTCTCTTTACTTGCACACTATTTATTTTCCAAATTGGACTACAGTTTGCACTATTAATCCTTAGAAACTTTATTTAAATGAGTAACAACATTTTTGGGTTAACTTGCCCTTTAAAGAGATTTGTGAAACGCTAGGATTTACCAGTGGAATAAATAAAGGGGACTTTCAGTCAGTCATGAAGTATAAAATACGTCCGCAGCAGAACACTATTTTCTTTCATGTAATTAACAAGAGTCCATGAGCTAGTGACGTATGGGATATACATTCCTACCAGGAGGGGCAAAGTTTCCCAAACCTTAAAATGCCTATAAATACACCCCTCACCACACCCACAAATCAGTTTTACAAACTTTGCCTCCAAGGGAGGTGGTGAAGTAAGTTTGTGCTAGATTCTACGTTGATATGCGCTCCGCAGCAAGTTGGAGCCCGGTTTTCCTCTCAGCGTGCAGTGAATGTCAGAGGGATGTGAGGAGAGTATTGCCTATTGAATGCAGTGATCTCCTTCTACGGGGTCTATTTCATAAGGTTCTCTGTTATCGGTCGTAGAGATTCATCTCTTACCTCCCTTTTCAGATCGACGATATACTCTTATATTTACCATTTCCTCTACTGATTCTCGTTTCAGTACTGGTTTGGCTTTCTACAAACATGTAGATGAGTGTCCTGGGGTAAGTAAGTCTTATTTTCTGTGACACTCTAAGCTATGGTTGGGCACTTTATTTATAAAGTTCTAAATATATGTATTCAAACATTTATTTGCCTTGACTCAGAATGTTCAACTTTCCTTATTTCCAGACAGTCAGTTTCATATTTGGGATTATGCTTTAATTATCATATTTTTCTTACCTCAAAAATTTGACTTTTTTCCCTGTGGGCTGTTAGGCTCGCGGGGGCTGAAAATGCTTCATTTTATTGCGTCATTCTTGGCGCGGACTTTTTTGGCGCAAAAATTCATTTCCGTTTCCGGCGTCATACGTGTCGCCGGAAGTTGCGTCATTTTTTTGACGTTATTTTGCGCCAAAAATGTCGGCGTTCCGGATGTGGCGTCATTTTTGGCGCCAAAAGCATTTAGGCGCCAAATAATGTGGGCGTCTTATTTGGCGCCAAAAAAAAAAAAAAAAAAAAAAAAAAAAAATATGGGCGTCGCTTTTGTCTCCACATTATTTCAGTCTCATTTTTTATTTGCTTCTGGTTGCTAGAAGCTTGATGTTTGGCATTTTTTTCCCATTCCTGAAACTGTCTTATAAGGAATTTGATCTATTTTGCTTTATATGTTGTTTTTTCTCTTACATATTGCAAGATGTCTCACGTTGCATCTGAGCCAGAAGATACTACAGGAAAACCTCTGCCTGCTGGATCTACCAAAGCTAAGTGTATCTGCTGTAAACTTTTGGTAGCTATTCCTCCAGCTGTTGTTTGTATTAAATGTCATGACAAACTTGTTAATGCAGATAATATTTCCTTTAGTGATGTACCATTGCCTGTTGCAGTTCCCTCAACATCTAAGGTGCAGAATGTTCCTGATAACATAAGAGATTTTGTTTCTGAATCCATAAAGAAGGCTTTGTCTGTTATTTCTCCTTCTAGTAAACGTAAAAAGTCTTTTAAATCTTCTCTCTCTACAGATGAATTTTTAAATGAACACCATCATTCTGATTCTTTGGACTCTTCTGGTTCAGAGGATTCTGTCTCAGAGATTGATGCTGATAAATCTTCATATTTATTTAAGATGGAATTTATTCGCTCTTTACTTAAAGAAGTACTAATTGCTTTAGAAATAGAGGATTCTAGTCCTCTTGATACTAATTCTATACGTTTGGATAAGGTTTTTAAAGCTCCTGCGGTTATTCCAGAAGTCTTTCCTGTTCCTAATGCTATTTCTGCAGTAATTGCTAAGGAATGGGATAGATTGGGTAATTCATTTACTCCTTCTAAACGTTTTAAGCAATTATATCCTGTTCCGCCTGACAGATTAGAATTTTGGGACAAAATCCCTAAAGTTGATGGGGCTATTTCTACCCTTGCTAAACGTACTACCATTCCTACATCAGATGGTACCTCGTTTAAGGATCCTTTAGATAGAAAAATTGAATCTTTTCTAAGAAAAGCTTATCTATGTTCAGGTAATCTTCTTAGACCTGCTATATCATTGGCTGATGTTGCTGCAGCTTCAACTTTTTGGTTGGAAACTCTAGCGCAACAAGTAACAAATCGTGATTCTCATGATATTATTATTCTTCTCCAGCATGCTAATAATTTCATCTGTGATGCCATTTTTGATATTATTAGAGTTGATGTTAGATTTATGTCTCTGGCTATCTTAGCCAGAAGAGCTTTATGGCTTAAGACTTGGAATGCTGATATGGCTTCTAAATCAACTCTACTTTCCATTTCTTTCCAGGGAAACAAATTATTTGGTTCTCAGTTGGATTCTATTATTTCAACTGTTACTGGTGGGAAAGGAACTTTTTTACCACAGGATAAAAAGTCTAAAGGTAAAAACAGGGCTAACAATCGTTTTCGTTCCTTTCGTTTCAACAAAGAACAAAAGCCTGATCCTTCGTCCTCAGGAGCAGTTTCAGTTTGGAAACCATCCCCAGTCTGGAATAAATCCAAGCCTGCTAGAAAGGCAAAGCCTGCTTCTAAGTTCACATGAAGGTACGGCCCTCATTCCAGTTCAGCTGGTAGGGGGCAGGTTACGTTTTTTCAAAGAAATTTGGATCAGTTCTGTTCACAATCTTTGGATTCAGAACATTGTTTCAGAAGGGTACAGAATTGGTTTCAAGATGAGACCTCCTGCAAAGAGATTTTTTCTTTCCCATGTCCCAGTAAATCCAGTGAAAGCTCAAGCATTTCTGAATTGTGTTTCAGATCTAGAGTTGGCTGGAGTAATTATGCCAGTTCCAGTTCCGGAACAGGGGATGGGGTTTTATTCAAATCTCTTCATTGTACCAAAGAAGGAGAATTCCTTCAGACCAGTTCTGGATCTAAAATTATTGAATCGTTATGTAAGGATACCAACGTTCAAGATGGTAACTGTAAGGACTATATTGCCTTTTGTTCAGCAAGGGAATTATATGTCCACAATAGATTTACAGGATGCATATCTGCATATTCCGATTCATCCAGATCATTATCAGTTCCTGAGATTCTCTTTTCTAGACAAGCATTACCAATTTGTGGCTCTACCGTTTGGCCTTGCTACAGCTCCAAGAATTTTCACAAAGATTCTCGGTGCCCTTCTGTCTGTAATCAGAGAACAGGGTATTGTGGTATTTCCTTATTTGGACGATATCTTGGTACTTGCTCCGTCTTTACATTTAGCAGAGTCTCATACGAATCGACTTGTGTTGTTTCTTCAAGATCATGGTTGGAGGATCAATTTACCAAAAAGTTCTTTGATTCCTCAAACAAGGGTAACCTTTCTGGGTTTCCAGATAGATTCAGTGTCCATGACTTTGTCTTTAACAGACAAGAGACGTCTAAAATTGATTACAGCCTGTCGAAACCTTCAGTCTCAATCATTCCCTTCGGTAGCCTTATGCATGGAAATTCTAGGTCTTATGACTGCTGCATCGGACGCGATCCCCTTTGCTCGTTTTCACATGCGACCTCTTCAGCTCTGTATGCTGAACCAATGGTGCAGGGATTACACGAAGATATATCAATTAATATCTTTAAAACCGATTGTTCGGCACTCTCTAACGTGGTGGACAGATCACCATCGTTTAATTCAGGGGGCTTCTTTTGTTCTTCCGACCTGGACTGTAATTTCAACAGATGCAAGTCTCACAGGTTGGGGAGCTGTGTGGGGATCTCTGACGGCACAAGGAGTTTGGGAATCTCAGGAGGTGAGATTACCGATCAATATCTTGGAACTCCGTGCAGTTTTCAGAGCTCTTCAGTTTTGGCCTCTTCTGAAGAGAGAATCGTTCATTTGTTTTCAGACAGACAATGTCACAACTGTGGCATACATCAATCATCAAGGAGGGACTCACAGTCCTCTGGCTATGAAAGAAGTATCTCGAATTTTGGTTTGGGCGGAATCCAGCTCCTGTCTAATCTCTGCGGTTCATATCCCAGGTGTAGACAATTGGGAAGCGGATTATCTCAGTCGCCAAACGTTGCATCCGGGCGAATGGTCTCTTCACCCAGAGGTATTTCTTCAGATTGTTCAAATGTGGGGGCTCCCAGAGATAGATCTGATGGCCTCTCATCTAAACAAGAAACTTCCCAGGTATCTGTCCAGATCCCGGGATCCTCAGGCGAAGGCAGTGGATGCATTATCACTTCCTTGGAAGTATCATCCTGCCTATATCTTTCCGCCTCTAGTTCTTCTTCCAAGAGTAATCTCCAAGATTCTGAGGGAATGCTCGTTTGTTCTGCTAATAGCTCCGGCATGGCCTCACAGGTTTTGGTATGCGGATCTTGTCCGGATGGCATCTTGCCAACCATGGACTCTTCCGTTAAGACCAGACCTTCTGTCTCAAGGTCCTTTTTTCCATCCGGATCTGAAATCCTTAAATTTAAAGGTATGGAGATTGAACGCTTGATTCTTGGTCATAGAGGTTTCTCTGACTCCGTGATTAATACTATGTTACAGGCTCGTAAATCTGTATCTCGAGAGATATATTATAGAGTCTGGAAGACTTATATTTCTTGGTGTCTTACTCATCATTTTTCTTGGCATTCTTTTAGAATACCGAGAATTTTACAGTTTCTTCAGGATGGTTTAGATAAGGGTTTGTCCGCAAGTTCTTTGAAAGGACAAATCTCCGCTCTTTCTGTTCTTTTTCACAGAAAGATTGCTATTCTTCCTGATATTCATTGTTTTGTACAAGCTTTGGTTCGTATAAAACCTGTCATTAAGTCAATTTCTCCTCCATGGAGTTTGAATTTGGTTTTGGGAGCTCTTCAAGCTCCTCCGTTTGAACCTATGCATTCATTGGACATTAAATTACTTTCTTGGAAAGTTTTGTTCCTTTTGGCCATCTCTTCTGCTAGAAGAGTTTCTGAATTATCTGCTCTTTCGTGTGAGTCTCCTTTTCTGATTTTTCATCAGGATAAGGCGGTGTTGCGAACTTCTTTTGAATTTTTACCTAAAGTTGTGAATTCCAACAACATTAGTAGAGAAATTGTGGTTCCTTCATTATGTCCTAATCCTAAGAATTCTAAGGAGAAATCATTGCATTCTTTGGATGTTGTTAGAGCTTTGAAATATTATGTTGAAGCTACGAAATCTTTCCGTAAGACTTCTAGTCTATTTGTTATCTTTTCCGGTTCTAGGAAAGGCCAGAAAGCTTCTGCCATTTCTTTGGCATCTTGGTTGAAATCTTTAATTCATCTTGCCTATGTTGAGTCGGGTAAAATTCCGCCTCAAAGAATTACAGCTCATTCTACTAGGTCAGTTTCTACTTCCTGGGCGTTTAGGAATGAAGCTTCGGTTGACCAGATCTGCAAAGCAGCAACTTGGTCCTCTTTGCATACTTTTACTAAATTCTACCATTTTGATGTATTTTCTTCTTCTGAAGCAGTTTTTGGTAGAAAAGTTCTTCAGGCAGCGGTTTCAGTTTGAATCTTCTGCTTATGTTTTTTGTTAAACTTTATTTTGGGTGTGGATTATTTTCAGCAGGAATTGGCTGTCTTTATTTTATCCCTCCCTCTCTAGTGACTCTTGTGTGGAAAGATCCACATCTTGGGTAGTCATTATCCCATACGTCACTAGCTCATGGACTCTTGTTAATTACATGAAAGAAAACATAATTTATGTAAGAACTTACCTGATAAATTCATTTCTTTCATATTAACAAGAGTCCATGAGGCCCACCCTTTTTTGTGGTGGTTATGATTTTTTTGTATAAAGCACAATTATTCCAATTCCTTATTTTATATGCTTCGCACTTTTTTTCTTATCACCCCACTTCTTGGCTATTCGTTAAACTGATTTGTGGGTGTGGTGAGGGGTGTATTTATAGGCATTTTAAGGTTTGGGAAACTTTGCCCCTCCTGGTAGGAATGTATATCCCATACGTCACTAGCTCATGGACTCTTGTTAATATGAAAGAAATGAATTTATCAGGTAAGTTCTTACATAAATTATGTTTTTCAGTGAGGTGACGTTTCCACCTCTTAGCCAATAGCCGTGCGGCCCAGCTGGCATTATGCTGGATAGCTAGCACGCTATTGGCTTAGATCACCTCACTGCAAAATAGCGTTCTGCCGTGTGCTGCCTTATATTTGCTGCACAGCCTAGGTAAATCCTAGCGTTTCAAAAATGGTAGGATTTACTATCAATTTAAAGGGACATGAAACCCAAAAGTATTTTTTAATGATTCAGATAGAGCATACCATCATAAACAACTTTCCAATTTACTTCTATTATCTAATTTGCTTTGTTCTTTTGTTTATCCTTTGTTGAAAATAATACCTAAGCTCAGGAGCAGCAATGCACTACTGGAAGATAGATTTTGATTGGTGGCTGCACATATATGCCCTCTGTCATTGGTTCATGCAATGTGTTACGCTAGCTTCCTGTAGTGCAGTGCTGCTTCTTCAACAAAGAATAAGTAAATTGGAAAGTAATTTAAAATTGTATGCTCATATCTGAATCATGAATTTTTTTTTTTTTTTTTAAATGTTGGTTTTAATATCCCTTTAAAATGTTGGCTTTCATATCCCTATAATAGTATGTATGTAGTTAGAAGAGTTTAGGAGCACTGACTTATTATTGTGAAGTCAGGTTTTACTTTTAAAGTTCGCAAAATTGAAACAGCCTGTATTTTGATATTGAAGCCATGGGATGTCACTCACTGTTTTTTGTCTGTAAGCCATCATTTATGCTAAATATACATTTGCTTATTCCTTTGTTGCACAGCTTGATACTGGAAAGACATTTGAAGCCATCATGAGATTTGATACAGATGTGGAACTCACTTATTTCCGAAATGGAGGCATCTTGAACTACATGATCCGAAAAATGGCAACCTCTAGTTAAAAAAAACTGAGTCTTTTCTTCACCATGAACAATCTGCCAAGACCTCACTCTCATGATTTATTAGTTTACAGTTTTTTAATGTAAATTTGGGATGGGAGAAGATTAGACTGCTCGGTATATTACATTTATTACGTCCTTCAATTGGTTGCTAAAGTAGTTGCAGTAATGGAAATTCAACATACTGAAACTGCTGGTTTACACATTCTTTTAAAAATAGAATTTCATAATTTAAATGCTATAGTAAGAAACTGTCCATGAGTAAACGTCACCCTAGCTAGACAAATGTGGGCCTACTAGATTTCTTATGTAAAATTTACATTTTTTTTGTTCTCCAAAATTCCCATTGAAGATAAATAATGCACATTAATAAAGAATCAATCTAAATAAAAGTAAATAAACTTTCTTTTGTGAAAAAAATGTTTTAATGTCCTTTTCATGACCCTAGCTAACTATGGGTTTAACATCTGTCGTTGAGCCAATCAGAAACAGTCACCAATCACAGGTAATTTCCTGCTCATACCTAATATGCCTGTAACTTCTAAATGGCACTTTATCTTGTTAGCTAGGGTAAGTAATGCAAAAAACATATGCCCTAGCAAATTAGATTGTTTTTGTATTAAAATATCCCTTTAATGACCTAATCTTACAAACATCAGAAAATGTGGCATTAGCTTGTTTTAAAAAGAATTGTAGCAAGCAGTTGACAGTCTGGGTTTCTTTGATCATTGCAGGGTTTGCCACCTATGGGGAAAATTATTAACATTAGGCTATGTTCACCAAGAGGCTAAGATTCAAGCAATGATGTTTATTGTAGTCTGATAAAATAAACCATGTTAAAGGGATAGTCTAGTCAAAATTACATTTGCATGATTCAGAAAGAGCATGCAATTTAAGCAACTTTCTGGTTAACTCCTATTATCATTTTTCCTTTGTTCTCTTTGTAGCTTTATTTTAAAAAGCAAGAATGTAAGCTTAGGAGCCAGCCCATTTTTGGTTCAACACCTGGGTAGCGCTTGCTGATTGGTGTCTAACTGTAGCCACCAATGAGCAAGCGCTACCCAGGGTGCTAAACCAAAAATGGGCAGGCTCCTAAGCTTACATTTCAGCTTTTTCAAATAAAGATACCAGGAGAACGAAGAAAAATTGATAATCGGAGTAAATTAGAAAGTTGCTTAAAATTGCATGCTCTATCTGAATCATGCAAATTTAATTTTGACTAGACTATCCCTTTCATTCAAGATGAGCCAGTGGACATTGAGGATTTTATTAAAGGTTTGAAGATAATTACTCTATGTTCAAAAGCATTTAGTTAGCATTCCATTTAAGAATAATACTTAGATCACTAAACAATGTGTATCATGATTTTTAAATGTGAAATCTTATAATTTGTTCATTTAAAGAAAAACGTAACTTTTGTGTTTGTCAACTGCAAAAGAAAAAAAAAATCGCAGACAATTACTTTGTAAAATCAACCAGAATAAATCTATTTTCAAGACAAGTGTAAATTGTAGTTTTTATACAAATTTGCATATCTTTATATACGCGTCTCCTACACCTAGATTTGAATGAATTACCATATTTATTTATTTATTTATACTTACAGGTCATTGCCTACATATATGTATAAAATACTTACCATATGAGGAATGGAAAACTACATTTCTCCAACATTGGTGTGTCCGGTCCACGGCGTCATCCTTACTTGTGGGATATTCTCTTCCCCAACAGGAAATGGCAAAGAGTCCCAGCAAAGCTGGCAACATGATCCCTCCTAGGCTCCGCCCACCCCAGTCATTCTCTTTGCCGTTGCACAGGCAACATCTCCACGGAGATGGTTAAGAGTTTTTTGGTGTTTAAATGTAGTTTTTATTCTTCTATCAAGTGTTTTGTTATTTTAAAATAGTGCTGGTATGTACTATTTACTCTGAAACAGAAAAGGATGAAGATTTCTGTTTGTAAGAGGAAGATGATTTTAGCAGACAGTAACTAAAATCGATTGCTGTTTCCACATAGGACTGTTGAGATGAAGTAACTTCAGTTGGGGGAAACAGTTAGCAGACTTTTTCTGCTTAAGGTATGACTAGCCATATTTCTAACAAGACTGTGTAATGCTGGAAGGCTGTCATTTCCCCTCATGGGGACCGGTAAGCCATTTTCTTAGTCAAACAAACAGAATAAAAGGCTTAATATGGGCTAAAAAACTGGTAGACATTTTTATGGGCTAAATCGATTGCTTTATTTGGGCATATTATTCAGATTTAGGCTAACAATTGGCATTTATAATCTTGGGGAACGCTTATAAAACGGCAGGCACTGTGTTGGTCACCTTTTTCAGTCAGGGGGCCTTTCTAGTTATAGACTGAGCCTCATTTTCGCGCCATTAATGTGCAGTTGTTTTTTGAGAGCAGGGCATGCAGATGCATGTGTGAGGATCTAAAAATCTCTGAAAAAGCTTCTAGAAGGCGTCATTTGGTATCGTATTCCCCTCAGGGCTTGGTTGGGTCTTAGCAAAGACTATAACTGGGACTGTATAGGGGTTAAATTTAAAAACGGCTCCGGTTCCGTCATTTTAAGGGTTAAAGCTCTGAAATTTGGTGTGCAATACTTTTAAGACACTGTGGTGAAATTTTGGTAATTTTTGAACAATTCCTTCATACTTTTTCACATATTCAGTAATAAAGTGTTTTCTGTTTGAAATTTAAAGTGACAGTAACGGTTTTATTTTAAAACGTTTTTTGTGCTTTGTTGACAAGTTTAAGCCTGTTTAACATGTCTGTACCTTCAGATAAGCTATGTTCTATATGTATGAAAGCCAATGTGTCTCCCCATTTAAATTTATGTGATAATTGTGCCATAGCGTCCAAACAAAGTAAGGACAGTACTGCCACAGATAATGATACTGCCCAAGATGATTCCTCAAATGAGGGGAGTAAACATGATACTACATCATCTCCTACTGTGTCTACACCAGTTTTGCCCATGCAGGAGGCCCCTAGTACATCTAGTGCGCCAATACTTATTACCATGCAACAATTAACGGCTGTAATGGATAACTCCATAGCAAATCTTTTATCCAAAATGCCTACTTATCAGAGAAAGCGCGATTGCTCTGTTTTAAACACTGAAGAGCAAGAGGGCGCTGATGATAATTGTTCTGTCATACCCTCACACCAATCTGAAGGGGCCATGAGGGAGGTTTTGTCTGATGGAGAAATTTCAGATTCAGGAAAAATTTCTCATCAAGCTGAACCTGATGTTGTGACATTTAAATTTAAATTAAAACATCTCCGCACACTGCTTAAGGAGGTGTTATCTACTCTGGATGATTGTGACAATTTGGTCATTCCAGAGAAATTATGCAAGATGGACAGGTTCCTAGAGGTTCCGGTGCCCCCCGACGCTTTTCCTATACCCAAGCGGGTGGCGGACATAGTAAATAAGGAGTGGGAAAAGCCCGGCATACCTTTTGTTCCCCCCCTATATTTAAGAAATTATTTCCTATGGTCGACCCCAGAAAGGACTTATGGCAGACAGTCCCTAAGGTCGAGGGGGCAGTTTCTACTCTAAGCAAACGCACTACTATTCCTATCGAAGATAGTTGTGCTTTCAAAGATCCTATGGATAAAAAATTGGAAGGTTTGCTTAAAAAGATTTTTGTACAGCAAGGCTACCTTCTACAACCAATTTCATGCATTGTTCCTGTCACTACGGCAGCGTGGTTCTGGTTCGAGGAACTAGAAAAGTCGCTCAGTAGAGAAACTCCATATGAGGAGGTTATGGATAGAGTTCACGCACTTAAATTGGCTAACTCTTTTATTTTAGATGCCGCTTTGCAATTAGCCAGATTAGCGGCGAAAAATTCAGGGTTTGCTATCGTGGCGCGCAGAGCGCTTTGGCTAAAGTCTTGGTCAGCGGATGTGTCATCCAAGACAAAATTGCTTAACATCCCTTTCAAAGGTAAAACTTTATTTGGACCAGAATTGAAAGAGATTATTTCAGACATCACTGGGGGAAAGGGCCACGCCCTTCCACAGGATAGGTTTTTTAAGGCTAAAAATAAGCCTAATTTTCGTCCCTTTCGCAGAAACGGACCAGCCTCTAATTCTGCATCCTCTAAGCAAGAGGGTAATGCCTCACAACCCAAACCAGCCTGGAAACCAATGCAAGGCTGGAACAAGGGTAAGCAGGCCAAGAAGCCTGCCACTGCTAACAAAACAGCATGAAGGAGTAGCCCCCGATCCGGGACCGGATCTGGTGGGGGGCAGACTTTCTCTCTTTGCTCAGGCTTGGGCAAGAGATGTTCAGGATCCTTGGGCGCTAGAAATAGTTTCTCAAGGTTATCTCCTGGAATTCAAGGAACTACCCGCAAGGGGAAGGTTCCACAAGTCTCACTTATCCTCAAACCAAATAAAGAGACAGGCATTCTTACATTGTGTAGAAGACCTGTTAAAGATGGGAGTGATACACCCAGTTCCAATAAAGGAACAAGGAATGGGATTTTATTCCAATCTGTTCGTAGTTCCCAAAAAAGAGGGAACGTTCAGACCAATTTTGGATTTGAAGATCCTAAACAAATTTCTCAGGGTACCATCGTTCAAAATGGAAACTATTCGAACGATTCTACCCACCATCCAGGAAAGTCAATTTATGACTACCGTGGATCTAAAGGATGCGTACCTACATATTTCTATCCACAAAGAACATCATCAGTTCCTAAGGTTCGCTTTTCTGGACAAACATTACCAGTTTGTGGCCCTCCCATTCGGATTAGCCACTGCTCCAAGGATTTTCACAAAGGTGCTAGGGTCCCTTCTAGCGGTTCTAAGACCAAGGGGCATTGCAGTAGTACCTTACTTGGACGACATTCTAATACAAGCGTCGTCCCTGTCAAAAGCAAAGGCTCATACGGACATCGTTCTAGCCTTTCTCAGATCTCACGGATGGAAGGTGAACAAAGAAAAAAGTTCTCTGTCCGTGTCAACAAGAGTTCCCTTCTTGGGAACAATAATAGATTCCTTAGAAATGAGGATTTTTCTGACAGAGGTCAGAAAATCAAAACTTCTAAGCTCTTGTCAAGTGCTTCATTCTGTTCCTCGTCCTTCCATAGCGCAGTGCATGGAAGTAGTAGGATTGATGGTTGCAACAATGGACATAGTTCCTTTTGCACGAATTCATCTAAGACCATTACAACTGTGCATGCTCAAACAGTGGAATGGGGATTATACAGACTTGTCTCCAATGATTCAAGTAGATCAAAAGACCAGAGATTCACTCCGTTGGTGGCTGACCCTGGACCATCTGTCCCAGGGAATGAGCTTCCGCAGGCCAGAGTGGGTCATTGTCACGACCGACGCCAGTCTAGTGGGCTGGGGCGCGGTCTGGGAATCCCTGAAAGCTCAGGGTCTATGGTCTCGGGAAGAGTCTCTTCTTCCGATAAACATTCTGGAACTGAGAGCGATATTCAATGCTCTCAGAGCTTGGCCTCAACTAGCAAAGGCCAAATTCATAAGGTTCCAATCAGACAACATGACGACCGTTGCATATATCAATCATCAGTGGGGAACAAAGAGTTCCCTGGCGATGAAAGAAGTGACCAAAATAATTCAATGGGCGGAGGATCACTCCTGCCACTTGTCTGCGATCCACATCCCAGGAGTGGAAAATTGGGAAGCGGATTTTCTGAGTCGTCAGACATTCCATCCGGGGGAGTGGGAACTCCATCCGGAAATCTTTGCCCAAATAACTCATTTATGGGGCATTCCAGACATGGATCTGATGGCGTCTCGTCAGAACTTAAAGGTTCCTTGCTACGGGTCCAGATTCAGGGATCCCAAGGGGTCCTGTAGTAGTTGCACTAGTAGCACCTTGGACCTTCAACCTAGCTTATGTATTCCCACCGTTTCCTCTCATTCCCAGGCTGGTAGCCAGGATCAATCAGGAGAGGGCCTCGGTGATTTTGATAGCTCCTGCGTGGCCACGCAGGACTTGGTATGCAGACCTGGTGAATATGTCATCGGCTCCACCATGGGAGCTACCTTTGAGACAGGACCTTCTTGTTCAGGGTCCATTCGAACATCCAAATCTGGTCTCCCTCCAACTGACGGCCTGGAGATTGAACGCTTGATTCTATCAAAGCGTGGGTTTTCAGATTCTGTTATAGATACTCTGGTTCAGGCCAGAAAACCTGTAACTAGAAAAATTTACCATAAAATATGGAAAAAATATATCTGTTGGTGTGAATCCAAAGGATTCCCATGGAATAAGATAAAAATTCCTAAGATTCTCTCCTTTCTACAAGAAGGTTTGGAGAAAGGATTATCTGCAAGTTCTCTAAAGGGACAGATCTCTGCTTTATCTGTCTTATTACACAAAAGACTGGCAGCTGTGCCAGATGTTCAAGCTTTTGTTCAGGCTCTGGTTAGGATCAAGCCTATTTACAGACCTTTGACTCCTCCCTGGAGTCTCAATCTTGTTCTTTCAGTTCTTCAAGGGGTTCCGTTTGAACCTTTACATTCCATAGATATTAAGTTACTATCTTGGAAAGTTTTGTTTTTAGTTGCAATTTCTTCTGCTAGAAGAGTTTCAGAGTTATCTGCTCTGCAGTGTTCCCCGCCCTATCTGGTGTTCCATGCAGATAAGGTGGTTTTGCGTACTAAGCCTGGTTTTCTTCCTAAGGTTGTTTCTAACAAAAATATTAACCAGGAGATAGTTGTACCTTCTTTGTGTTCCGAATCCAGTTTCAAAGAAGGAACGTTTGTTACACAATTTGGACGTTGTCCGTGCTCTAAAGTTCTATTTAGAGGCTACTAAAGATTTCAGACAAACATCTTCCTTGTTTGTTGTTTATTCTGGTAAAAGGAGAGGTCAAAAAGCGACTTCTACCTCTCTTTCCTTTTGGCTTAAAAGTATTATCCGATTGGCTTATGAGACTGCCGGACGGCAACCTCCTGAAAAAATTACAGCTCACTCCACTAGGGCTGTGGCTTCCACATGGGCCTTCAAGAACGAGGCTTCTGTTGACCAGATATGTAAGGCAGCGACTTGGTCTTCACTGCACACTTTTGCCAAATTTTACAAATTTGATACTTTTGCTTCTTCGGAGGGTATTTTTGGGAGAAAGGTTTTGCAAGCTGTGGTGCCTTCCGTTTAGGTAACCTGATTTGCTCCCTCCCTTCATCCGTGTCCTAAAGCTTTGGTATTGGTTCCCACCAGTAAGGATGACGCCGTGGACCGGACACACCAATGTTGGAGAAAACAGAATTTATGCTTACCTGATAAATTACTTTCTCCAACGGTGTGTCCGGTCCACGGCCCGCCCTGGTTTTTTAATCAGGTCTGATGAATTATTTTCTCTAACTACAGTCACCACGGTACCATATGGTTTCTCCTATATATATTTCCTCCTGTCCGTCGGTCGAATGACTGGGGTGGGCGGAGTCTAGGAGGGATCATGTGGCCAGCTTTGCTGGGACTCTTTGCCATTTCCTGTTGGGGAAGAGAATATCCCACAAGTAAGGATGACGCCGTGGACCGGACACACCGTTGGAGAAAGTAATTTATCAGGTAAGCATAAATTCTGTTTTCTTTTTCAAGATACAATGAGTCCACGGATTTCATCCTTACTTGTGGGATATCGCCTCCTGGTCAGCAGGAGGAGGCAAAGAGCACCACAGCAGAGCTGTATAAATAGCTCCTCCCTTCCCTCCCACTCCAGTCATTCTCTTTGCCTGTGTTAGTAAGATAGGAGATGGCAAAGTGAGGTGTTAGAAAAGATTCTTCAATCAAGAGTTTATTATTTTTATTTTCCAGTATATTTTAATACTGTTTTGTCCTGGGGTATAGCTGTGTTCCATTCAGTCTCTGAGTCTGTTGAAAGCGCTTTGGTGGCTTTAAAGCAATGGGAACTTGTGAGATATACTTATACTCACTGCGCCTCCCATACAGTTTGCTGCCCTAACCCTGAAAATCCTGAGGGGCTTGTATCAGGAATTTCATTCATTTCAGAGGTCCATGTGGAGATGGGACTCCTCAAACCGGCTGAACTGCCTTGGCTGTCAGGCAGCAACATGAGGTAAGTGCTTATTTTATTAGAGGAAAATGGAGCACTTTATTACACTTCATAAAGAATTTACACAGTAAGCTTATAGCATTATATTATAAGCACTTGGGACATTATTCTCTCAGAGGTAGAGTATGAGACAGCATGTTACAAACACTGGGGCTGGACTTTAATGGTGGTTCCCACATGGCTAAACGTTAAAATTTTTCCTATGTAAGATAGACGGTTAGACACACCCACGAAGGGGCGGGGCCTAGTTATTGGCGGTTTTTGTTTTGACCTAGCTCAGAAGTACAAGGTTTCAACGGAGTTCCTCTCAGGATCCCTGCTTCACTAAAATATACAAGCAGGTTTCTAGGACAGTGATCTGTTTTTCTGCTGCATCGTTTTTAACCCTTATCGATCCAGAGTGACAGTGTGCATAACATAACGATCAGAGGGTCAGGTAGGCGCCTCAGCAAGACTGCTAAGGTGTAGGGGTGCATTATTTTTCATTTTGAAGTATAAAAAACATTGTTTTGAACGTTTTTTCCTATTGCAGTAAAAAAGTTACGTTTTAAAATTTAAAGTGACAGTAACGGTTTTTTGATTAAAATATTTTTTTGTTTTCATATTATTGCATTGTGTTTATTGTGCTTCAATATGGACCCAGGAGACTTGCAGAGCTCTATTTGTTCCTTATGTCTTGATGCTAATGTGAAATCACCAATCCCTTTTTGTCCCTAATGCTGAAAATGGCAGAGAATTGCTTTTTACTGAGCAAAGCCTTTCTACCATAGATAAAAGTCTAGCGAGGATGGTCCAAGTGGGCCGCAGCTTTCTCCCCATACGTCCCAATCTATTACGCCCGCTCAATCAGTGTCCTGTACTCCTGCTTTAGCGCCCACAATCACTCTAAAAGACATAGCTTCCCTTATGTCATCTACTATTAATGATGCATTGTCTGCCTTTTCCCCCCTACAAGAGGGTACCGTAAAAGGAAGGCTAGACAATCTATAAGTGAGGGTGCAGAGGCTACCGATATACCTTCCCAACCTGAGGAGGAAGGCAATGAGGGTTTATCTGAGGGGGAAATTTCAGATGCAGGGAATTCAAAACCTCAAGTAGATATCAGAGGTGGTGAATTTTAGATTAAGCTGGAACACCTCCAATGCTATTAAGGGAGGTTTTACTTACACTAGATGACTGTAGTCCCATGCTAGTGGTGGCTCCTACAGGTACCAACAAGTTGGACAAGTATGTTGATATTCTGCCTTTTCAGAGGTTTTTCCAGTTCCCAAGCAGACTTCGGAAATACTCGTTAAAGGGCCATAATACCCAAATGTTTAAACACTTGAAAGTGATGCAGTATAGCTGTAAAAAGCTGACTAGAAAATATCACCTGAACATCTCTATGTAAAAAAGAAAGATATTTTAACTCAAAAGTTCCTCAGTAGCCACATCCCATTGTAAAGGATTTCTAAGCAGCATATTAGTATGTCTGTCCTGGGACAGCTAAGGGGATGAGCCTCGCGCACTCTCATATTATTTCCCTATTCAGGTTAAAGGAAGCTTACTATGAAATCTCATGAGAGTTAAGTCAAATCTCATGAGATCACAGTAAGAGAGTTCATGACCTCAGCACTGCTAATGCTGTTTGGCTGCTGTTAATTTCTTCATTTTTTTTTTTTTTTTTACCTGCAGCTGGGAGCAGCTGAGTATAACTTTTTACATAGAACTTACTCTGCTGAGCTGAGGAGATTGTGAGGTAAAATATCTTCTTTTTTTTACATAGAGATGCTCAGGTGATATTTTCCTGTCAGCTTTTTACAGTTATACTGCATCAGTTTCAAGTGATTTAGCATATGAGTATTATGTCCCTTTAAGGAAAAGGAGAGGCCTGGTATTCCTTTCTCTCCCTCACTTATGTTTAAGAATATGTTCCCAGTAGAGGATACTTTTAAAGAAATGTGGCAGGCTATTCCTAAGGTGGAGGGCCCTATCTCCACCCTGGCTAAGAGAACCACTATTCCCATAAAGGTTAGCTGTTCGTTTAAAGACCCTATGGATAAAAGATTAGAGGGTATACTTAAGAAACTTTATGTACATCAGGGACTTCTGATGCACCCTACTGTCTGTATTATTACTGTCACAGGTGCGGTGGCATACTGGTTAGACAATCTAAATGAGTCACTTCAGTCAGAGACTCCCTTGAAGGAGATACAAGATAAAAGCTGTGAAACTCGCTAATGCCTTTATTACAAACGCTTTTTTGCAGTTCCTTCATGGCGTTACCTTTTGGCCTGGCCACTGCTCCAAGAATATTTACAAATGTACTGGGATCTTTTCTGGCGGTTCTTCGACCGCAGGGCATTGGAGTGGCGCCGTATCTGGACGACATTCTAATTCAAGCGCCATCATTTCAACAAGCCAGATCCCATACCAACCTGGTATTATCCGTCCTGTGTACTCATGGGTGGAAGATAAATCTGAAAAAAACTTGGTCTTCACTGCACACTTTTGCCAAATTTTACAAATTTGATACTTTTGCTTCTTCGGAGGGTATTTTTGGGGGAGAGGTTTTGCAAGCTGTGGTGCCTTCCGTTTAGGTAACCTGATTTGCTCCCTCCCTTCATCCGTGTCCTAAAGCTTTGGTATTGGTTCCCACCAGTAAGGATGACGCCGGATGACGCCGTGGACCGGACACACCAATGTTGGAGAAAACAGAATTTATGCTTACCTGATAAATTACTTTCTCCAACGGTGTGTCCGGTCCACGGCCCGCCCTGGTTTTTTAATCAGGTCTGATGAATTATTTTCTCTAACTACAGTCACCACGGTACCATATGGTTTCTCCTATATATATTTCCTCCTGTCCGTCGGTCGAATGACTGGGGTGGGCGGAGTCTAGGAGGGATCATGTGGCCAGCTTTGCTGGGACTCTTTGCCATTTCCTGTTGGGGAAGAGAATATCCCACAAGTAAGGATGACGCCGTGGACCGGACACACCGTTGGAGAAAGTAATTTATCAGGTAAGCATAAATTCTGTTTTCTTTTTCAAGATACAATGAGTCCACGGATTTCATCCTTACTTGTGGGATATCGCCTCCTGGTCAGCAGGAGGAGGCAAAGAGCACCACAGCAGAGCTGTATAAATAGCTCCTCCCTTCCCTCCCACTCCAGTCATTCTCTTTGCCTGTGTTAGTAAGATAGGAGATGGCAAAGTGAGGTGTTAGAAAAGATTCTTCAATCAAGAGTTTATTATTTTTATTTTCCAGTATATTTTAATACTGTTTTGTCCTGGGGTATAGCTGTGTTCCATTCAGTCTCTGAGTCTGTTGAAAGCGCTTTGGTGGCTTTAAAGCAATGGGAACTTGTGAGATATACTTATACTCACTGCGCCTCCCATACAGTTTGCTGCCCTAACCCTGAAAATCCTGAGGGGCTTGTATCAGGAATTTCATTCATTTCAGAGGTCCATGTGGAGATGGGACTCCTCAAACCGGCTGAACTGCCTTGGCTGTCAGGCAGCAACATGAGGTAAGTGCTTATTTTATTAGAGGAAAATGGAGCACTTTATTACACTTCATAAAGAATTTACACAGTAAGCTTATAGCATTATATTATAAGCACTTGGGACATTATTCTCTCAGAGGTAGAGTATGAGACAGCATGTTACAAACACTGGGGCTGGACTTTAATGGTGGTTCCCACATGGCTAAACGTTAAAATTTTTCCTATGTAAGATAGACGGTTAGACACACCCACGAAGGGGCGGGGCCTAGTTATTGGCGGTTTTTGTTTTGACCTAGCTCAGAAGTACAAGGTTTCAACGGAGTTCCTCTCAGGATCCCTGCTTCACTAAAATATACAAGCAGGTTTCTAGGACAGTGATCTGTTTTTCTGCTGCATCGTTTTTAACCCTTATCGATCCAGAGTGACAGTGTGCATAACATAACGATCAGAGGGTCAGGTAGGCGCCTCAGCAAGACTGCTAAGGTGTAGGGGTGCATTATTTTTCATTTTGAAGTATAAAAAACATTGTTTTGAACGTTTTTTCCTATTGCAGTAAAAAAGTTACGTTTTAAAATTTAAAGTGACAGTAACGGTTTTTTGATTAAAATATTTTTTTGTTTTCATATTATTGCATTGTGTTTATTGTGCTTCAATATGGACCCAGGAGACTTGCAGAGCTCTATTTGTTCCTTATGTCTTGATGCTAATGTGAAATCACCAATCCCTTTTTGTCCCTAATGCTGAAAATGGCAGAGAATTGCTTTTTACTGAGCAAAGCCTTTCTACCATAGATAAAAGTCTAGCGAGGATGGTCCAAGTGGGCCGCAGCTTTCTCCCCATACGTCCCAATCTATTACGCCCGCTCAATCAGTGTCCTGTACTCCTGCTTTAGCGCCCACAATCACTCTAAAAGACATAGCTTCCCTTATGTCATCTACTATTAATGATGCATTGTCTGCCTTTTCCCCCCTACAAGAGGGTACCGTAAAAGGAAGGCTAGACAATCTATAAGTGAGGGTGCAGAGGCTACCGATATACCTTCCCAACCTGAGGAGGAAGGCAATGAGGGTTTATCTGAGGGGGAAATTTCAGATGCAGGGAATTCAAAACCTCAAGTAGATATCAGAGGTGGTGAATTTTAGATTAAGCTGGAACACCTCCAATGCTATTAAGGGAGGTTTTACTTACACTAGATGACTGTAGTCCCATGCTAGTGGTGGCTCCTACAGGTACCAACAAGTTGGACAAGTATGTTGATATTCTGCCTTTTCAGAGGTTTTTCCAGTTCCCAAGCAGACTTCGGAAATACTCGTTAAAGGGCCATAATACCCAAATGTTTAAACACTTGAAAGTGATGCAGTATAGCTGTAAAAAGCTGACTAGAAAATATCACCTGAACATCTCTATGTAAAAAAGAAAGATATTTTAACTCAAAAGTTCCTCAGTAGCCACATCCCATTGTAAAGGATTTCTAAGCAGCATATTAGTATGTCTGTCCTGGGACAGCTAAGGGGATGAGCCTCGCGCACTCTCATATTATTTCCCTATTCAGGTTAAAGGAAGCTTACTATGAAATCTCATGAGAGTTAAGTCAAATCTCATGAGATCACAGTAAGAGAGTTCATGACCTCAGCACTGCTAATGCTGTTTGGCTGCTGTTAATTTCTTCATTTTTTTTTTTTTTTTTACCTGCAGCTGGGAGCAGCTGAGTATAACTTTTTACATAGAACTTACTCTGCTGAGCTGAGGAGATTGTGAGGTAAAATATCTTCTTTTTTTTACATAGAGATGCTCAGGTGATATTTTCCTGTCAGCTTTTTACAGTTATACTGCATCAGTTTCAAGTGATTTAGCATATGAGTATTATGTCCCTTTAAGGAAAAGGAGAGGCCTGGTATTCCTTTCTCTCCCTCACTTATGTTTAAGAATATGTTCCCAGTAGAGGATACTTTTAAAGAAATGTGGCAGGCTATTCCTAAGGTGGAGGGCCCTATCTCCACCCTGGCTAAGAGAACCACTATTCCCATAAAGGTTAGCTGTTCGTTTAAAGACCCTATGGATAAAAGATTAGAGGGTATACTTAAGAAACTTTATGTACATCAGGGACTTCTGATGCACCCTACTGTCTGTATTATTACTGTCACAGGTGCGGTGGCATACTGGTTAGACAATCTAAATGAGTCACTTCAGTCAGAGACTCCCTTGAAGGAGATACAAGATAAAAGCTGTGAAACTCGCTAATGCCTTTATTACAAACGCTTTTTTGCAGTTCCTTCATGGCGTTACCTTTTGGCCTGGCCACTGCTCCAAGAATATTTACAAATGTACTGGGATCTTTTCTGGCGGTTCTTCGACCGCAGGGCATTGGAGTGGCGCCGTATCTGGACGACATTCTAATTCAAGCGCCATCATTTCAACAAGCCAGATCCCATACCAACCTGGTATTATCCGTCCTGTGTACTCATGGGTGGAAGATAAATCTGAAAAAAAAAAAGCTCCTTGTTGCCAAGTACAAGGGTAACTTTTCTAGGGACCATAATAGATTCCCTGTCGGTAAACATTTGTCTGACAAAGGTCAGGAAAACAAAGTTGTTACATACCCGTCGTGCCCTTCAGTCCACTCTCCGGCCTTCGGTGTCTCAATGTATGGAGGTAATTGGGCTGATGGTGGCGACAATGGATATCATCCCTTTTGCTCGGTTCCATCTCAGACCTCTACAGCTAAGCATGCTCAGGCAATGGAACGGGGATTATACAGACCTGTCTCCTCTGATAACTCTAGATCAGGAGACAAGGGATTCTCTTCAGTGGTGGTTGTCTCTGAATCATCTATCCCAGGGAACCTGCTTTCGCAGGCCGGCTTGGGAAATTGTGACAGACGCCAGCCTTCTAGGGTGGGGAGCTGTCTGGAACTCCCTGAAGGCTCAGGGACTTTGGACTCAGTCAGAGTCAGTTCTCCCTATAAACATTCTAGAACTGAGAGCGATTCTCAATGCGCTTCTGGCCTGGCCTCGGTTAGCCGCGGCCAAATTTATCAGGTTCCAGTCGGACAATATAACTTCTGTGGCTTACACCAATCATCAGGGGGGAACAAGAAGTTCCCTAACAATGACAGAATTATCCAAAATAATTCAATAGGCGGAGACCCATTCTTGTTGCCTGTCAGCGATCCACATTCCGGGAGTAGACAATTGGGAGGCGAATTTCTTGAGCAGTCAGACGTTCCATCCGGGGGAGTGGGAATTCCATCCGGAGGTGTTTTCCAAACTGGTCCTCAAGTGGGGACAGCCGGAGTTGGATCTGATGGTATCTCGAAGGAATGCCAAACTTCCGATATACGGGTCGAGATCCAGGGACCCCCAGGCGGAATTAATAGACACTCTGGCGGTTCCTTGGAACTTCAATCTAGCATACCTGTTTCCTCCATTTGCACTTTTTCCGCAGGTAATTGCCCGACTCAAACAGGAGAGGGCATCGGTGATACTTATAGCACCGGCATGGCCTTGAAGAATTTGGTATGCTGACCTTGGAGACTGCCGTTGAGGAAGGACCTGTCTGCGTGGAGTTTGAACGCTTAATTTTATCCAAGCGTGGGTTCTCTGATCCGGTCATAGAGACCTTGATTCAGGCTCGTCAGCCTGTAACTAGAAAAATCTACCATAAGATTTGGCATAGATACTTTTCTTGGTGTGAATCCAAGGGCTACTCTTGGAGTAAAGTTAGGATTCCTAGAGTTTTGTCTTTTCTCCAGGAAGGTCTGGAGAAGGGTTTATCTGCTAGTTCCCTAAAGGGTCAAATTTCGCAAACGTCTAGCAGATGTACCAGAGGTACAATCTTTTTGTCAGGCCTTGGTAAGAATCAGGCCTGTGTTCAAACCAGTTCTCCTCCATGGAGTCTTAATCTAGTTCTCAAAGTTCTTCAAGGGGCTCCGTTTGAGCCTATGCATTCCTTAGATATCAAGTTGCTATCTTGGAAAGTTCTTTTTCTGGTTGCTATTTCTTCTGCGCAGAGAGTATCAGAACTCTCAGCGCTACAATGCGAATCTCCATACCTTATTTTCCACTCAGATAAGGTAGTGCTTAGAACAAAATTAGGTTTTCGGAGGCGGGGCGTGACCATTCATGGAGACGGACGCATGAACGAGTAGCTCCGTAGCCTTTCGCAATTCTTTGGCTCACAACTTGTACCAAATCAGGTGCAAAACATAGAAAACCTAGATGAAGCTCTCGGCTATAGACTGGGGACAACATTCTACCACCTTACACCGCTGATCGCGGCGATATTGCTCTGGAATCGCTCCATAACGAGTCCCGGTCGCCATCTTGAAACCGGGGCCTGAATCACTATCGGCTCCCTCGACCAGAGGTTAACGCTGTTCATTCAGCCACTGCAGTGACTTCACTTACGACAAAGGAGGAAGGGGACAATTGACAGCCAACATATATATCACTGGGGTAAGAGCGGCTTGAAGAGTTAAATGAATGTGCGTAGCAGCACACCGCATGGCTCCAATCCCTGACACCACATAGCAGAGCTGGGTGTAACAACGGCCACATAACACAACGCTACATACCCCATAACCAATCATAAATGCTTGGGTAGATTCGTTATGCAGGCTCTCTATCTAAAAAGGTGGGTCCACACCACATTAATCTGAAAGGCACACGGTACTACACCCAGAGGCATTTTGAGCATCCTGTGGACACAATTACCCTTTCATATAAGCTGCAAATCTAACAATTATAAGATGCTATATTCACTTATATGATCAAACTAAGGTTAAGAGCGCCCTGCTAGAAATATAATATACCCCAGCAGAGATCGCTGCAATTCACAACTACAGGGCCCACAGAGTACATCTGCCTTGATATTACCGCTCACCCCACTATACCCTCACCCTTTCTGCATATGGCAGCGAGGAAGTCCAACAGGCAGACCAAAATAAATTAGAAATACCGTCAGTAAGCTCTTACTTCACCCTGCAGGAGCAAAACCAGCACTTTGAGACAGCAACCACCATACAATCTGACACTATGACATCCCAAACTTCTCAACAGACACCTCAATCCTCCTCAGAACAACTAACTCAAATCCAAGCTACCATAGCTGCACTCCCATCAAAATCGGACATAGTCGACCTAAAATCTTTTATTAAATCTGAACTATCGTCCATTAAAAAAGATATTGGCGAGCTGGGCTCCAGAGTTGAATGCCTGGAGGAGGGGCAGGAAAATATGCAGTCTATAGTCAGTGATAACACCCAAACCATTAACTGCCAAGACGCCATGATTCGGGACTTACAATTAAAAGTGGAGGATCTTGATAATAGAAATCGTCGCAATAACTTGAGGATTAGAGGGATCCCTGAAGACGTCACCCACGAAAATTTACTTACATACCTCCTGCAACTCTTTAAACTAATGGCACCATCTCTGGACTTAACGGACTCTGCACTTGAAAGAGCTCACAGAGCTCGAAAGTCCCCCCAGAGATGTCATTATGAAATTTGCCTTCTACCAACATAAAGAACTACCAACATAAAGAACTCATCTGGAAACAAGCCAGAACACAGAGCCCTATAACCTTTCAAGACAGAGCCCTCCAAATCTTCCAAGATCTGAGCCCTACCACAATTGAAAAAAGACGCTCTCTCAAATTTATTACCTACACTCTACAGGAGAACAGTATCCGTTACAGATGGGGATACCCGTTTAGCCTCCTAGTGCAAAAAGATGGAAAGACTTTCATTTACAAAGACTTGGAGGACCTTGAATCTTTATCTAAAAATCTCAACCTGGCATTCCCAAGCCAGCAGCATCAGACACAAGACTCTCACCACAAGCCTCAAGATCCCCGCCACAGCCAGCGTGACGGCAGATGGACTCTTGTAGCTAAAAAGAAGCATAAAGACCCCTCAGTAATTTGAGGGAAATATAATCTTGCTTGGGACATTGCTCCACTTGTTCTCATGGACACTGAAAGATACAGGTCGTATGATAATTGTAGATGTCTACTGTTATGTCCTTTAACAGGGTCTTTTTCCTTAACCTGCCAATATGCACTGTTACTGGGTCTAAAGGGTTAGGATCGTGGATAATTTATGGTTAATCATACGTGTAATTGTCCACAGAACGTTTTTTTTTTATATATACATAGCGGTCATACTGCCATAACCCCTCTATAGGCTTAAATATCATCAGCTTAGTCTAAGAAATAACCCATCCCCCTAGCCATCTCCACACCTTAAGTAACACCAAGGAAGTCCTCCCCCCTTTATTACAGGGGGTCAAAAGACCCTCTCTTGAAAGTAATCATAGGACCTGGGAGAGTACTCAGCTCTATTGGCAGGACGACCAATAAGTAAATCAGTTTGACTTATAGAAATGGGGGTGGTGGTTGTTGCACTCCTGTTTGTGGTTGTTGCACTCCTGTTTGTTTCCTTTTCTTGTTCTTGTTTTTTTTTTTACTTTTTTCACAGGTTAGTGATGTTTGTCACTGTATATCAATAGAAATGTTTGTATTTCAAGGATATGTTATTTAATGCACCTCCTTTCGCTTATTAATTGCCAAAGTTTGCGAAACGCAACCTCAACGATGTTTTTCTTGTTGACTACAAGATTGCTGTGTCTTTTCTCTATGTCTCTTTCCTTTCTTCTCTCCTTCTCTGCTGACCTAACTGTCCTGAATTGCCACGCCACAAGTGAACATTACGTAACTTTTTCCCATGATTCTTTCATGTCAGTAAAACCCATAAGGTACTCCTCCCTGCACCGCTATGCTTAGCTCTCATACCACCCACAAGCCCCTTGACTCTATTAGAATTCAAACCATAAATGCTAAAGGGCTTAACATCCCGACTAAAAGACATCATGCGCTACGAGATTTTTTAAGGCAAAAAACTGATATTGTGTTCATACAAGAATCCCATTTCCTTAAAGGTAAAGAACCAAAAACTTTCACATTTAAATTTGGCACATGCTTCTATGCATCTCACTCACATTCCAAAAAGAATGGAGTAGGGATCCTAATTAAGAAACACATCCCCTTTTCCGTTATCACATCGGTCAAAGACAAAGAAGGCAGATATCTTATATTAGTAGGCCTCTTATATGGGCGCCCAGTAACTTTAGTCTCCATTTATACACCGAATTCCAACCAATCCAAATTTATTAAATTAGTCACTAATCTAATTCTAGAGCACCAAAAATGTGTCCTGATACTTTGCGGGGACCTGAACATACCTCTAAACCCTCATTTGGACTGCTCGACCTCACACTCTTCAATACCAACCTCCCAGATTAAACGTACTAACGCTCACCTCAGGAAAATAGTTGTCCATGATCTCTGGAGGGTCTCTAACCCAGAATCCAGAGAGTATACGTTTTACTCCTACCCTCATAAACGCTACACCAGAATTGATTATATTCTTACTGACGTTACCGGCCTGGCACTTTTCCACAACTCCCAAATCTCCCCTCTCACTTGGTCAGACCACGCAGCGGTCATAGGTACACTCACCTGGCCTACTAAACCGATTCGTGATTTCATTTGGAGACTAGATGACTATTTGCTGGCAGACCCTTTGGTAACACAACACATAGCAAAAGCCATCACTGAATACTTTTCCTTTAATACCACCCAAGATCTAAGCCAAGATAATATATGGGAAGCTCACAAATGTGTGCTGAGAGGGGAGTTCATAGGTATTAAAGCCTCTCTATTGAAAAAAAAGCGTATATACCTAAATACCCTGTTAACCATTATAGCAGCCTTAGAACAGGACCATAAAAAAAACCCTTCAGACCAACAGTTACAGGATGCTTTACAATTGGAGAGGCATAAATTAGCTGCCTACTACAACAAAGAACACAAAAGTCTATCCCTAAAACGACAACAATCAAATTACGAAGGGCGGAATAAACCAGGCCGCTTGTTGGCACGCTATTTAAAACAAAAAACACACAAATCTTACATTTTACATATAAAAGATGATCACAATAAGGAACATTTCACCTCCAAATCTATAGCAAATACATTCAGAGACTATTTCCAAAAACTCTATAACCTAAATAATTCACCAAACGGCTCACTCCTAGCACAGGACATTAAATCCCAAGCAATCACTAAATTCTTGGCAGACCTCCATCTTCCCCAAATCTCCTCCCAACAGAAATCCCAATTAGAAGAACCTATAACTCTGGAAGAAATCAAAACGGTTATTAAAGACCTTCCAAATGGCAAATCCCCTGGTCCTGACGGATTTAGTAACAAATACTACAAACAATTCCAGGAGGAACTACTTCCCCATCTTACCCTTTTATTCAATTATATAGATGAATCCAAATCATTTTCCCCTAGGGCATTGGAGGCCCATATTATCTTATTACCTAAACCTAATAAAACTTTAGATCACCCATCACATTATAGACCAATATCGCTCCTAAACACCGACTTAAAAATTTATGCGAAAGTATTGGCGAACCGTATGAACTGCCTGCTACCAGAGATAATCCACCAGGACCAGGTGGGGTTTATCCCACAGAGAGAGGCTAAGGACAACACGGTCAGGGCCTTGAATCTCATCCAATTTCTACAAGACAGAGGCACCCAAGGGATCCTGCTGTCTATTGATGCAGAAAAGGCCTTTGATCGTGTTGACTGGTCATATCTACGTGCCACCTTGGAGTCTATGGGCTTCGGCCCTAAAATATTAGATAGAATTTTTTCCCTTTACTCTCACCCCAACGCCAGGATATCCTTGAACGGAACTTTATCAGCCCCTTTTAAAATAACCAATGGAACCCGTCAGGGATGCCCCCTATCTCCCCTTTTATTTGCCGGCTTTATCGAAACCCTGGCATCTAAGATAAGGCAAAATCCAAACATAAAAGGGATACAAATAGGGTCACAATCATATGTTCTTTCCCTTTTCGCAGACAACATTTTATTCACACTTACTGAACCAGAACACTCTATTCCCCCACTACTACACGACTTCCAACAGTTTCACAAACTCTCCAACTTTAAGATCAATTCTACAAAATCTGAGGTACTAAATATTAATCTAGATAAGGCCACTTTACTCAGGGTTAAACAAATGACTCCCTTTACCTGGTGCAAAAACTCACTACACTATCTAGGTATAGAACTAGCAGCTACACTAGAAGAAATCTTTACCAAAAACTACGAACCTATTAAAAAAACTATAGTTAGAGACCTATCATCCTGGCTATCCAAAAGACTTTCATGGTCAGGTAAAATAAACACCCTTAAAATGAATATTTTCCCAAGACTACTATACATCATGCAAGCACTACCTATTCCTTTACCAACATCATACCTTGCAAGTATTCAAAAAGCATTTAGTGACTTTGTGTGGACCAGAAAACCTCCTAGAATCAATCAGAACATTATGCAAAAACCTAAGTCGCAGGGAGGACTGGGTATTCCTAATTAGCGCTTTACAGACAATCCATCTTTTTGCAAAGAATAATAGATTGGCACATTCACCACGATCACAAAAGATGGGTACAACTAGAACATTTAGTATCTGGTACTCCCCACCTGGGCAGAATATGTTGGAGTTTGGAGAAAACTCACTACAAAAAGATACATAGCACTCCTTTAGTCAGGGAAACCTATGAAGTTTGGGAACGAGTCCTTTCCAAAACCACACACATCTCCTCCAAACCGTCCCCCCTCACCTCACTCATAGAAAACGGTCAATTTACAATTGGCCACACTATCCTGACAACTTTAGCAGACTCTAACATCCGTGACTTCCCAGTTTGCAAAATAACATCGGGAGACAAAATCCTCTCCCAAAGTGAATTATTAGACAAAGGGTACACCTACTTCCATAACTGGTTTAATTACCACAGAGTTAACCGATTTATCTTGTCGCATGAGCAGAGTAGAAACATGGTTAGGCCACTAACAAACTTTGAAACACTTTGCACCAGGGCCCCTCCGATATCCCACACACTCTCGTTGATTTATCAAATACTCACAACAAACACTCCAGGCTATGTCACACCATATCTTGAGAAATGGGAGGATGACTTAGGAATCATAATACTTCCTCAAACTGGCACATCAATCTTCCAAAACATCACAAAAACTTCAGTCTCGCTCTCCGTAGTGGAACTGAACTTAAAGATACTACATCGTTGGTACCTTACACCTAGGAAAATCCATCGCCTCTTCCCCCATAGATCAGATTGCTGTTGGAGATGTGGCCATGGTGGCAGCAACATGGCTCACATGTGGTGGTGGTGTAACACCATCCAAACATTCTGGAGATTAGTCATTACTGAAATAGAATCAATACTAGAGGTTCAGTTTCCTCTGGACCCCCTGTTGTGGTTGCTATGCAACCCCCCTAACATAAAACATAAACCCCATAAAAAGCTATTTTACGTGTTGACGAATAGCATTAAATTTTTAATAGCAAAAAACTGGAAGAGTAGGACAGCCCCACCAATAACGATGTGGTCGCTTAGGGTATCGGAACTCCTAGAACTGGAGGAATACTTTTATATGAAAAATGACAAAATGGACGTATACGCAGAAATGCTAGCTACGTGGGAATGTTATCTCAAAACTCAAATACCAGCATAGGCAAGCGGTCAGGTTAATATTTACAATATAATACACAGGGATAGGGTGAAGTTTCAATCATGGGTATGGGCACCCCTCATTTGGTTCTACATATAATAATGACGTTTATAACTCCATGACAGGGTTCTGCGTGACAAGGGCAATGGGCAACATACCGTTCTTTGTGAAATCTCTACCTTGGCAGGGTGGATCAGCATTCTAATCTTTTCTTTCTCTCTTGCTTTCTTTCTTTCTTCAAACCCCTTTTATTCCTTTTCTCTTCTATCCCTTCCTAGTTTTCAAGCAAGGTTATTAGCACCCACTTGGGTTTAAACACAAAAGAGGGGAGTTTACCCTCCTTCTTTACACTCATTAATACCTGTTTAAGATAAACTGTAACTGACAATATCAATCAGTTTGAAGGGAGCTGCGTCTCCTAGAAGGTACATTGTAAACTCTAAACTTAGTTTTCTCTTTGTATGCTATATATTTTACACAATAAAGTCCGTTTTAAAAAAAAAATAAAAAAAAAATTAGGTTTTCAACCTAAAGTCGTTTCGGATAGGAACATTAACCAAGAATTTGTTGTTCCTTCCTTGTGTTCTAATCCTTCTTCCCAGAAGGAGAGACTTCTTCACAATTTAGATGTGGTTCGGGCCCTGAAGTTTTATCTTCAGGCGACTAAGGACTTTCGTCAGTCTTCTTCTTTGTTTGTAGTTTTTTCTGGCAGACGTAAGGGTCAGAAAGCTACGGCTTCTTCTCTTTCTTTGTGGATGAAGAGTATCATATGTCTCGCATATGAGACTGCTGGGCAGCACCTTCCTGAGAGGGTTACGGCTCATTCCACTAGGGCTGTGGCTTCCTCATGGGCATTCAAAAATTTATGCTTCTGTTGAACAGATTTGAAGGCTGCGACTTGGTCCTCTCTTCACACTTTTTCCTAATTTTACAAATTTGATACTTTTGTATCTGCTGAGGCTGTTTTTGGGAGGAAAGTTCTTCAAGCAGTGGTGCCTTCCATTTAAGTTCCCTGTCTTGCCCCTCCCTTTTCATCCGTGTACTATAGCTTTGGTATTGTATCCCACAAGTAAGGATGAGATCCGTGGACTCATCATATCTTGAAAAAGAAAAGGAAATTTATGCTTACCTGATAAATGTATTTCTTTTTCGATATGAAGAGTCCACGGCCCGCCCTGTTCTATTGAGACAAGTTATTAACTTTTTGTTAAACTTCAGACACCTCTGCACCTTGGCTTTTCCTTTTTCTTCCTAACTTCGGTCGAATGACTGGAGTGGGAGGGAAGGGAGGAGCTATTTATACAGCTCTGCTATGGTGCTCTTTGCCTCCTCCTGCTGACCAGGAGGCGATATCCCACAAGTAAGGATGAAATCCATGGACTCATCGTATCGAAAAAGAAATAAATTTATCAGGTAAGCATAAATTTCCTTTTGAACTCCATTTTCAGGCTCTTGCTATTTAAAGGGCCAATAAACCTAGCAAATAATGTTATATAATTCTACACATAGTGCAGAATTATATAACATTAGCTTAGCGCCAGGTTTCTAAAGCAAATTGTTAGATATTTAGCAAAGAAAAAAGAACGCCGCTCCTGGCTCTACTGAGCGGGTCTGTTTTCTTCTGCTAAGCGCATCACGGGCACACTGTTTAGTCACAGCATGCCCGATTGTGCTATTTAAATCAATGTAGCTTGCTCCTGCTACATTGAGCATTTGTTAGGTGTACTGACCCTTTAAGAAACAGCTTTTTTAAGGTCTGACTTAGATGATTGAGAAGTTCTGATCTCACACAATTGGTTGCGCAAGAGCAGGAAGCATCGCTGCATGAGCATTTGCTTGCTCAATGATGCCACAATGTTGGGCAGGCAGGTTCCTGGTTTATAAATGGGACCTCAGTGTCCTTGCTGCACAATAGATGTTCCATATTATCTGAATGGTCACAATAAGGGTTAGATGACCAAAGATTTGTTTGTGCAGTGTAATTTTATTCAATGCTTATACTTCAGTGCTTTGACTGCTTCTCTTTCTGTATGTATTTTTATTATGACCCTGGGGAATGTCTCCCTAAGGGTGATGGGGAAACAAGACTTGGACTCCTTATCCAATGTCGTTAGAGGCATATGGCTGCACCTCACTGAGGAGGCCCAAAGGAGACCAAATCGATCATCTGGGCATTCCCATTTCCCTTGTTCAGAGGAGAATTGTGGAATTTCGAATCTGGACTGACCTAGTTAGGCAGGACCAGACTGATATACTTTAGGAAAGCTTTCCACTGTGGTAAGCGGGCTATAGAACAAGCCACTGAGCTGGTGTTCATTCCTGACACACTGCATATCTTTCTGTATATAATTTTATTCAACATATAGCAGATCTTGCAATGTTTATTTATGGTTTTATTCTCAAAGAAAATGGTCTGCCCCTCATTACAAAGGCAATATGCAAAGTGGAAGCTTGGAGAGTTCAGATCTTTTTGCAATTAACAGAAAATGTCAGCACACAGAGAGTACTCTTCATTACAGGTTAATGTGTGCATTTGTAATATAGCTTTATGATTTGCCACACGGAAACCAATATAATTGGCATTAAATTTATTTCCATAATGAGTGAAAAAACTTTTCTCTCTAAGAGTAGCAAGACAAATATGAAAATCTTTAAAGGTTTTGTATCCTGTTTAGAGAATACAATTATGCTTGTTAACACATAAAGCAATTTTAAATTCTTTTCTCCTACATTGGTGTGTCCGGTCCACGGCTTCATCCTTACTTGTGGGATATTCTCATTCCCTACAGGAAGTGGCAAAGAGAACACACAGCAGAGCTGTCCATATAGCTCCCCCTCTGGCTCCGCCCCCCAGTCATTCTCTTTGCCGCTCTGAACAAGTAGCATCTCCACGGGGGTGGTAAAGAGTATGTGGTGTTAGTTGTAGTTTTTTATTTCTTCTATCAAGAGTTTGTTATTTTAAAATAGTGCCGGTTTGTACTATTTACTCTACAGCAGAAAGTGATGAAGATTTCTGTTGAGAGGAGTATGATTTTAGCACCAGTAACTAAAATCCATTGCTGTTCCCACGCAGGACTGTTGAAACCAGAGAACATCAGTTGGGGGGAACAGTTTGCAGGCTTAACTGCTTCAGGTATGATCAGTCATTTTTCTAACAAGACCATGTAATGCTAGAAGACTGTCAGAAATTCCCTCTGGGATAGGTAAGCCATTTTTTCTTAGACTCTGTATAAAATGGTGGCTTATATTTAGGGCTCTATGCTGGTTGACACTATTGTGGGCTTTAAAATCGATTGCTTTTTAGCATGTTTTTCACTATAAATAAGGTGTTTTTGCAGACTTTAAAACACTTTTGGGGTTTAATTTCGGCCTGGCACTTATTTGGACACCTAAATCTAGTCAGAAAGGCCCCTCCACTCTGGAATGAAGAGGGAGGAGGCCTCATTTGCAGGAGAAGCTGGGGCTAGTTCTGTAGTGTGTTAACCGGTTAATAACTGTTATTAGCTCTGGTTTGGGCATTAAGGGGTTAATTGGTCTGAAAATTTGTGTGCAATCTTTTCAAAGCATTAAGACTCTGTGGTGAAAATTTCATGAAAATCGGATGTTTATTTCATGTTTTTTTGATGTTTCAGTAATAATGTGTGCTCTTTTATTATTTAAAGAGACAGTAACGTTTTTGTCAAAAATAATTTTTATTGCATTGTAGTTCTGTTTAAGCCTGTCAAACATGTCTGAATCTTCAGATAGACTATGTTCTGTATGTCCAAAGGCCAAGGTGGTTCCCCTATTAAATTTATGTGTGCAGTGTGCCATAGCGTCCAACCAGTGATGTGCAGTCACTAGAGGCAGGTGAGGCAGTGCTTCACCTCTCATATGGGCAAAAATAAATATTTTTTTTTTTTATTGGCTTTAAAAAAATAAAAAAATTGCTATTTTTTTTCCCCAGCATTTTTTTTTTCACAGCTACATGTTGTGCAATGGAGAGGCACAAGCAGGTCTGCCCACCATTACACAACATGCTGCGCCATCTACTGGATGAAAGTGGTTAAGATCATTGCATGGCCCATTATCTGCTTATTTGAGGCAGTCCCATTTGGGCTGACCCAATCCAGTGAGAGGCATTAGTAAGTGGAATTTAGGGTTGGGGCTGGATGTTAAATCATATAAAACAAAACAAAAACGGGAAAAAAAACAACTTTCATTTATTTTGTTGCTGTCCTGTGAAGCTGACAGCTTTGCTAAAGTGAAAAAGAGAGTTCTGTTCTTCCCCTCTAAGTGCAGTGGAATGTTCCACTGTCACTTCCTGAATCCTTACAGAGCAGGAAAGGGAGAGAGGCAGAGAGAGCACTGCAGTGTTTCAGCCACATTTTATTGTAGTAAGTGCTGCAGCCATAGATTTTACTGAAATGGATTCTGTTAGTGAAAATGATAATTTAATGAATGTGGTTTAGTGTTTTTGTTGAATTGTGTTCAGATACAGCTCATTAACAGGGGGGGACAGTAAGTGAGCATAACCCAATACTTACAGGAAGTCAAAGGGTCAATTCAAATTTAAATCCATAATTTAAAACCCAGAGTTTGAAGTTAAGTGTGCAGTGTCCACATTATTTAAATTAAAGTTTTTGACATTACATATTGCTAAGCCTCCCTTTTTCATGGTTATTTGATTTAATTAGGTACAAACTCCATATATGTTATGTCTGTTCAGTCAGAGGATGCAGTATCTATTTTTATTTTTCTCTGTGTCTCCATTTATTTAAAGACTGCTGTTAACTTGTAATTCACAAATCAATTGAAAGCTGTTGCATTGTGTTTTTAATATGTGCTGCTTTTATACAAGTTTATATTAATAAAAAGGAGATAATGAGTCATTTAAAAAATATATGTAATTATTGCAGTTAAATGTTTTTAGAAATAATGCCACTGTAAAGTAATTGGTTAAAAACATAGTCAAAGGGAGACATTTAAAATTAAACTTTCATGATTGAGGTAGAGCATGCTATTTTAATAGACTTTTCTAGTTATTTATATTTTGAGAATTAGCATCAACTGTTACTGGCCCCATGTCAGCAAATCAAATTAGTTTTTGAAAGGAACATGAAAGTCATAATTACATTTCCATCATTCAGATAGAAATTGCACACAAAAAAAAACAAAAAACTTTCTATTTTACTTTTATTATTATGTACTTCATTCTTTTGGTATCCTTTGGTGTCCTTTGTTGAAGAGCATACCTAAGTGGTATGTGCACGTGCATATGAACACCATATTGCAGCAGCTGTGTTGGCAGTATTGATAACTTTGTGTAAAACTTGTATGGTAAATTATTTCTATTTTTACAATACAGTAGTGAGTAGGGAAGAGATTGTGTATCATTCTAATTGCTTAGTAACTGGCACTGTGCCACAGAATTGTGTGAGTGTGTATGTGAGCAGAGTGTGTGTGGGTGTCAGTGAGCAGAGTATGTGTGCTTTATTCTCCAGGTAATCAATACATTTCCGATGAGCTAGTGCTTTAGTGCAGTGTTTCTCAACAATGGTCCTCAAGTACCCCCAACAGGCCAGGTTTTCATTATAGCCAAATCAGTGCACAGGTGAAGTAATCAGCTGATCAGTAACTCAGTGGTTACTAACTTGCTCTCACCCATCACCTGATTATGTCACCTGTGCACTGGTTCAGCTATCATTTAAACCTGCCCTGTTGGGGGTACTCGTTTCTCCGGCGTATCATATCTAGTGCCTCACCAGCCTCTGACCTCACTGCACATCACTGCGTCCAACCAGCTTAAGGACAGTACAATCACACTTAAAAATATAGCCCAAGATGATTCTTTAGCTGAAGGTAGTGAAGATAGCTTGCTTTCCTCTCCTTCTGTGTCAACACCAGCTATGCCCGCGCAGGCGATGCCCAGTACATCTAGCGCACCAATTGCGATTACTATGCAACAATTAGCATTTTTTATCCAAACTGCCAACCTTTCCTAGGAAGCGTGATTGCTCAGTTTTAAACACAGACAATGAGCAAGCAGACGCAGAGGATAATTTATCTGTAGTGCCCTCACATCAAGCTGACTTGGCGGTGAGGGAGGGCCTGTCTGAGGGAGAAATTTCTGACAGGAAAAGTTTCTCGGCAGGCAGAGCCTGATACCATAACATTTAAATTTAAGCTAGAACACCTCCGCGCCCTACTTAAGGAGGTCCTAGCTGCACTTGATGATTGTGATCCTTTGGTGATCCCAGAAAGATTGTGTAAAATGGACAATTCCTAGAGGTCCCAGTACACACTGATGCGTTTGCGATACCTAAGATGGCGGATATAGTGACTAAGGAGTGGGAGAAGCCAGGTGTTCCTTTTGTTCCCCCTCCTATATTTAAGAAAATGTTCCCCATTGTTGACCACAGAAGGGACGCATGGCAGACGGTCCCTAAGGTAGAGGGGGCAGTTTCAACGTTAGCTAAGCGCACAACTATTCCAATAGAGGACAGTTGCGCTTTCAAAGATCCTATGGATAAAAAATTAGAAGGATTGCTTAATAAAATTTTTGTTCAGCAAGGTTTCCTTCTTCAACCAATTTCGTGCATTATTCCTGTCACCACGGTGGCGTCTTTTTGGTTCGATGAACTAGAAAATTCGCTCCAGAAGGAGACTCCATATGATGAAGTCATGGACAGAATTCACGCACTGAAGTTGGCTAATTCCTTTATTTTAGATGCCGCTTTTCAATTAGCTAAATTAGCGGCGAAAAATTCAGGTTTTGCAATAGTGGCGCGCAGGGCGCTTTGGCTAAAATCTTGGTCGGCGGATGTGTCGTCCAAAACAAAAGACCCTATTTGGGCCAGAATTGAAAGAGATTATTTCAGACATCACTGAGGGAAAGGGCCATGCCCTTCCACAGGATAGACCTTTCAAAGCAAAAAATAAGTCTAATTTTCGTTCCTTTCACAATTTCAGGAACGGACCGGCTCCTAGCTCTACAGCCTCTAGACAAGAGGGTAACACTTCCCAGCCCAAACCAGCATGGAAACCATTGCAAGGCTGGAACAAGGGGAAACAGGCCAAGAAGCCTGCTGCTACCAAATCAGCATGAAAGGATAGCCCCCGATCCGGGACCGGATCTGGTAGGGGGCAGACTCTCTCTCTTTGCTCAGGCTTGGGCAAGAGATGTCCTAGACCCCTGGGCTTTAGAGATTGTCTCTCAGGGGTATCTCCTAGAATTCAAGGACCTTCCTCCAAAGGGAAGGTTTCACATGTCTCGCTTGTCTTTAGACCAGACAAAGAGACGGGCATTCTTACATTGCGTAGAAGACCTTTTAAAAATGGGAGTGATACACCCAGTTCCAAAAGAACAAGGACTGGGTTTTTACTGAAACCTGTTTGTAGTTCCCAAAAAGGAGGGAACGTTCAGGCCAATTCTGGACTTAAAGATCCTAAACAAATTCCTCAGAGTTCCATCATTCAAAATGGAAACAATTCGAACAATTTTACCAATGATCCAGGAGGGTCAATACATGACTACCGTGGACCTAAAGGATGCATACCTGCATATTCCGATCCACAAAGTTCACCAAGAATTTTTACAAAGGTGTTAGGATCCCTTCTAGCAGTGCTAAGGCCAAGGGGCATTGCGGTAGCACCTTACCTAGACGACATCTTAATTCAGGCGTCGTCCTTCCACAAAGCGAAGGCTCATACGGATATTGTTCTAGCCTTTCTAAGGTCTAACGGGTGGAAGGTGAACGTAGAAAAAAGCTCTCTGTCCCCGGTCACAAGGGTTCCCTTCCTGGGAACAATAATAGACTGGGTAGAAATTAAAATCTTTCTGACGGAAGTCAGGAAGTCAAAACTTTCAAATGCTTGTCGAGTTCTTCATGCCATTCCTCAGCCTTCTGTGGCTCAGTGCATGGAGGTAATCGGTCTAATGGTTGCGACAATGGACATAGTCCCTTTTGCCAGAATTCATCTAAGACCATTGCAACTGTGCATGCTCAAGCAGTAGAATGGGGATTATGCAGATTTGTCTCCCCAGATACAAATGGACCAGAAAACCAGAGACTCGCTCCTCTGGTGGTTGTCTCAGGATCACCTGTCTCAGGGAATGAGTTTCCGCAGACCAGAGTGGATCATTGTCACGACCGACGCCAGTCTCTCAGGATGGGGCGCGGTCTGGGACTCCCTGAAAGCTCAGGGTCTATGGTCTCGGGAAGAATCTCTTCTCCCGATAAACATCTTGGAACTGAGAGCGATGTTCAATGCGCTCCTGGCTTGGCCTCAACTAGCGGAGGCCAAATTCATAAGATTTCAGTCGGACATCATGACGACTGTAGCGTACATCAATCATCAGGGAGGAACAAAGAGTTCCCTGGCGATGAGAGAAGTATCCAAGATCATCAAATGGGAGGAGGATCACTCCTGCAATTCACATCCCAGGAGTAGACAACTGGGAGGCGGATTATCTGAGTCATCAGACTTTCCATCCGGGGGAGTGGGAACTTCACCCGGAGGTTTTTGCCCAGTTAACTCAACTATGGGGCGTTCCAGATCTGGATCTGATGGCGTCACGTCAGAACTCCAAGGTTCCACGCTACGGGTCCAGGTCCAGGGATCCCAAGGCGACATTGGTAGATGCCTTAGTGGCGCCTTGGTCGTTCAATCTATTCTCCTCCCCAGGCTAGTAGCCAGGATCAAACAGGAGAAGGCTTCGGTAATTCTAATAGCTCCTGCGTGGCCATGCAGGACTTGGTATGCAGACCTGGTGAATATGTCATCGGCTCCACCATGGAAGATACCTTTCAGACAGGACCTTCTAGTACAAGGTCCATTCGAACATCCAAACCTAGTTTCTCTGCAACTGACTGCTTGGAGATTGAACGCTTGATTCTATCTAAGCGTGGGTTTTCGGAATCAGTTATAGATACTCTGGTTCAGGCTAGAAAGCCTGTAACCAGGAGAATTTACCATAAGATATGGCAGAAATATCTCTATTGGTGCGAATCCAAGGGTTACTCATGGAGTAAAATTAGGATTCCAAGGATTCTTTCCTTTCTCCAAGAGGGATTGGAGAAAGGTCTGTTAGCTAGTTCTTTAAAAGGACAGATATCTGCTCTGTCTGTCTTGTTGCACAAACGTCTGGCAGCCGTGCCAGATGTTCAGGTGTTCGTACAGGCATTAGTCAGAATCAAGCCTGTCTTCAGACCTGTGACTCCTCCATGGAGTCTAAATTTAGTTCTTTCAGTTCTTCATGGGGTTTCGTTAGTAACTTAATATCTATGGAAAGTAAAGGTTCAATCTTGGAAAGTTTTGTTTTTGGTTGTTATTTCTTCTGCTAGAAGAGTTTCTGAATTGTCTGCTTTGCAGTGTAATTCACCCTATCTGGTGTTTCATACAGATAAGGTAGTTTTACGTACCAAGCCTGGTTTACTTCCAATAGGAATATTAACCAGGAAATAGTTGTTCCTTCTCTGTGTCCTAATCCAGTTTCTAAAAAGGAACGTTTGTTACACAATCTAGATGTGGTTCGTGCTTTAAAATTCTATCTAGAAGCAACAAAGGATTTCAGACAAACATCTTCTTTGTTTGTTGTCTATTCTGGTAAGAGAAGAGGTCAGAAAGCTACTGCTGCCTCTCTTTCCTTCTGGCTAAAAAGCATCATCCAATTGGCTTATGAGACTGCTGGACGGCAGCCTCCTGAACGAATGGGCTTTCCAGAACGAGGCTTCTGTTGAACAGATCTGTATGGCAGCGACTTGGTCTTCACTGCATACATTTGCAAAATTTTACAAATTCAATACTTTTGCTTCTTCGGAGGCTATTTTTGGGAGAAAGGTTTTACAAGCAGTGGTGCCTTCCGTTTAGGTTACCTGACTTGTTCCCTCCCTTCATCCGTGTCCTAAAGCTTTGGTATTGGTTCCCACAAGTAAGGATGAAGCCGTGGACCGGACACACCAATGTAGGAGAAAACAGAATTTATGTTTACCTGATAAATTTCTTTCTCCTGCGGTGTGTCCGGTCCACGGCCCGCCCTGACATTTTAGTCAGGTTTAAAATGTTTATTTTTTTGTACACTACAGTCACCACTGCACCCTATGGTTCTCCTTTTTCTCCTAACCGTCGGTCGAATGACTGGGGGGCGGAGCCAGAGGGGGAGCTATATGGACAGCTCTGCTGTGTGTTCTCTTTGCCACTTCCTGTAGGGAATGAGAATATCCCACAAGTAAGGATGAAGCCGTGGACCGGACACACCATAGGAGAAAGAAATTTATCAGGTAAACATAAATTCTGTTTTTTTTTTGTTTTTTTTAAAGGCTTTATTCCACATTTAAACATAATAATATTTAACAAAAAAGTAAAACAACACAGAATATAATGAGTCAAATTTGACACATTTGTCCATTAGATACTTTTTCCTCATGTTTAAATTAAAGTCTGTGATTGTCCACAAAAAGACCCCATAAAATTCCATGGGATCCTTCGCCATCCTCAAATTAATTTTCCTTAATAATATTTCAAACTAAAAATACAAAGTGTATATAAAGCCTGACAAACAAAAATAACACCTATAGGTAAAAACGTAAGCTAATATATAATATAATATATAACATATATAACATCTTCAGCAACACATAATTTTGATTAATCCTCTTCATATTCTCTCTAGGCTCGTTTGAGTTTCATTATTATCATCCATATAACCTATTTTCTTTAGATTTATTTCAGTCTAGTACCATAAATATGCTTCTATACTTTTATTTGTAAAATATGTTTTATATTATAATATAAATCCATCTGATCCATCAATTGATAATGTAGTTTTTCCATATTAAATATTGTATTTGCAATTGCCATTCTATTATTGTCGGAGCTCTTTTCTGTTTCCATAATCTTGGTATTATCTGTTTTGCACTATTCAAAAGTATGTACAGTGCTCTGTCATGTTCTATTGATAATTTTAATACAAGTTTATATAATAAAATTTGTTGGAGGTTCTAATGGCAGTTGTATCGATAATAATCTATTTATCTCTGTTATTATTGAAGACCAGTAATTAAATATTATTGGACATGACCACCATATGTGTAACAACGACCTCTCCCTCCACATACTCTCCAACATTGTCCTGACGAGTTAGGAAATATCGCTTTGATTCTATTAGGGGTTAAATACCACCTCATCAGTAATTTATAATTTGTCTCTTGTATACTAGCTGATATTGAAGTTTTTGCATGGCGTTTGAAAATTATATTCCATTCTTTCATAGTAGGTGGTATTACAAGTTCTCGTGACCACGCTTTGGTATATGATGGTAACTCTAAGGTTGTAGTTGTAGTTATTATTTTATATATAAGTGATAATGTACCCTTTATTGGTAGGTTTCCTGAACAGATTACTTCAAAAGGGGACCTTTCTCTAATTAAGTCTTGTTTCTTTGTGTGTATAGTTAAAAATGATTTGAGCTGAAGATATCTAAACCAATGGCTAAACATCTTCACCCCATTATTAATTAATTCTAGTTTTGACTTTAATATATTTCCATTCATTAGTGTATAAAATGGTAACAAATCATCCAAAGTTCGTATATTGATTTCTCCTATATATTTGCTAAATGCTAGAGAATAATCTAGAATAATAGGTGTAAGTGGGGATGGAATTGTTGTGATTGGTTTTTTAACTTTAAGAATAATATTCCATGTTCGCAATAATTCTTTTGGAATAGGATATTCTTGCATTATTTTAGGCCATGTTCTTATTGGTAGCCAACATTTACCTCCTAGTTGTTTAATTTGTACTAAATTATGCTCTAATTGCACCCATTCTTTCTGTTATATATTCTTACACCAATCGATAATTCTTTGTAGTATTGATGCCCTCCTATATTTCAATAAACACGGTACCCCCAACCTCCCCTTATCCTTAGAAAGATACAAGGTTACTTTGGATACTCTTGGAGTAGTTCCATGCCATATATATTTATTTAATAGGGATTGAAATTTAGTAACATAAGAAGTTGGTAAAGGGATTGGTAGTGTCTGAAATAGATATAACAATCTTGGCAGAATAGTCATTTTTATGGCTTAGATTCTCCCCAACCAAGAGAGAGATCTATTTTTCCACCTATTTATCTCAGTTTGAGTTTCTTTAAACAATTTATCATAATTTAATTTAACTAATTCATTTTGATTATTTGCTATCGTAATCCCCAAATATTTTATCGTATTTGAAGTTGTTTTTGAATAAATTTTTGTCTAATTAACTGTAAATTAGTTCTATCTAATCCGCAATTCAAAAGTTCTGATTTCGAATTATTTATAGAGAAGTTGGAATATTTACCATAGTCTTTAAGTTTATTAAGGACTGCAGGGATAGATTGAGCTAGCTTACTTTGGATGCCATGACTTCGATTGCTAATGCAAATAATATAGGTGATAATGGATACCCCTGTCGTGTCCCATTACTTATTTTAAATGGTACTGATAAAGAGTTATTAAATTTAACGTTTGCGTAGGGAGCGTTATATAAAGAAAAAATTCTTTCAATAAATAGTTTACTAAAACCAAACTGATACAAAGTAAGGCGCAAAAACTGCCAATTAAGCTAGTCAAATGCTTTTTCAGCATCCATCGCTAAGAAGACAGACGGGATACCTTCATTCTTTGCAAATTCTAAAATCTGTAAAACTTTATTAGTATTGACCCGTGCCTCTCTCCCTGGAACAAAACCCACCTGATTAAGATGAATAAGATAGGGTAAAAAATGATTTATTCTAGTAGCCAAGATTTTCCCATATACACCCTGTTCCAAATTATTATGCAAATTCTATTACAGTGTCACAAAGATTAAATATTTTTTTTTTCAGTTTAACGCATGGATGGCATCGTGTCTCAGGGCTCTTTTGATCACTGAAAACAATCTCGGACAGCTGTGATAATTAGATTGCCAGGTGAGCCCAATTAAAGGAAAAACTACAAAAGGAGGGTGTTCCACATTATTAAGCAGAGCACCATTTTCAAGCAATATGGGGAAGAAAAAGGATCTCTCTGCTGCCGAAAAGAGTAAAATAGTACAATGCCTTGGTCGAGGTATGAAAACTTTAGATATTTCACGAAAACTTAAGCGTGATCATCGCACTATTAAGAGATTTGTGGCTGATTCAGAGCACAGACGGGTTCGTGCAGATAAAGGCACATTGAGGAAGATTTCTGCCAGATCCATGCATCAGATCAAGAGAGCAGCTGCTAAAATACCATTACATAGCAGCAAACAGATATTTGAAGCAGCTGGTGCCTCTGGAGTCCCATGGACATCAAGGTGTAGAGTCCTCCAGAGTCTTGCAACTGTGCATAAACCTTCCATTCGGCAACCACTAACCAATGCTCACAAGCAGAAACGGCTGCAATGGGTAGAAAAATACATGAAGACTAATTTTCAAACAGTCCTGTTCACTGATGAGTGCCGTGCAACCCTGAATGGTCCAGATGGATGGAGTAGTGGATGGTTGGTGGACGGCCACCCTGTTCCAACAAGGCTGCAACATCAGCAAGGCGTGGTGGAGTCATGTTTTGGGCCGGAATCATGGGAAGAGAGCTGGTCGGCCCCTTTAGGGTCCCCGAAGGTGTAAAGATGACCTCTGCAAAGTATGTGGAGTTCCTGACTGACCACTTCCTTCCCTGGTATAGAAGGAAGAACTATGCTTTCCGTAATAAAATCATCTTCATGCATGACAATGCACCATCTCATGCTGCAAAGAATACCTCTGCATCAATGGCTGCTATGGGGATAAAAGGAGAGAAAGTCATGGTGTGGCATCCATCCTCCCCTGACCTCAATCCTTTTGAGAACCTTTGAAGCATCTTCAAGCAAAAGATCGTTGAGGGTGGGAGGCAGTTTACATCCAAACAGCAGCTCTGGGAGGATATTCTGACATCTTGCAAACAAATTCAAGCAGAAACTGTCCAAAAACAAGTTCAATGGATGCAAGACTTGTGAAGCTGCTATCAAATAAGGGGTCCTATGTTAAAATGTAACGTGACCTGTTAAAATGTTTAAAAAGTTAAAATGTTTAAAAAGTTTGATTGAAAAAGCTTTTGATTTCAGTAAATATGCTGCAAACACAACAAATGACAATTTTCGGTTCTTTACAACCTATAAAGTGTTTTGGAACAGTGCATTGTAAGTTTTTTATTTTGAAAAACAAATACTGTTATCAGGTTTGTTCAATAAAAATTGAATTGTACTCTTAATAGTTGATAAAATGAGAATTATGCTGACTGTTGTTTACATCAATTATTTAGGTAAATGAGAAAGATATCATTGGCATAATAATTTGGAACAGGGTGTATTTTTATATCCAGGTTTAATAGAGAAATAGGTCTGTAATCACTAGGAGACTCCATTAACTTCCCTGGTTTTGATATAATAGCTATTCTTGCTTCTAACATATTTGATGGAAAAGGTTTACCTAAATCTACTTGTTGGAAACAGTTAATAAATGGGGAATAATTATATTCTGAAAAGTTTTATAATATTTTGCGGTTAAGCCATCTGGGCCGGGGCTTTTCCCTACTAGATTTTTGATGGTATCTATTAATTCCTTGATTGATATTGGTTTATCTAACATATTTTGCATATCTGTTGTAAATTCTTTAGAAGACTTTCATCCTTGGAAATACAGTATCTCACAAAAGTATGTACACCCCGCACATTTTTGTAAATATTGTATTATATCTTTTTATGTGACAACACTGAAGAAATTACACTTTGCTACAATGTAAAACAGTGAGTGTACAGCCTGTATAACAGTGTAAATTTGCTGTCCCCTCAAAATAACTCAACACACAGCCATTTATGTCTAAACCGTTGGCAACAAAAGTGAGTACCACCCTAAGTGGAAATGTCTAAATTGGGCCCAATCAGCCATTTTCCCTCCCTGGTGTCATGTGACTCTTTAGTGTTACAAGGTCTCAGGTGTGAATGGGGAGCAGGTGTGTTAAATTTGGTGTTATAGCTCTCACACTCTCTCATACTGGTCACTGAAGCAGAGCATGATCCCCTCCCTTTGGAGACTGGGCCGCAGGGCAGTATTCCAACATAACGACTCCAAACACACCTCCAAGACGACCACTGCATTGCTGAAAAAGCTGAGGGTAAAGGTGATGGACTGGCCAAGCATGTCTCTAGACCTAAACTCTTGATCATCCACGGGGCATCCTCAAACGGAAGGTGGTAAAGCACAAGGTCTCGAACATCCACCAGCTCCGTGATGTCTTCATGGAGTAGTGGAATAGGACTCCAGTGACAACCTGTGAAACTCTGGTGAACTCCATGCCCAAGAGGGTTAAGGCAGTGCTGGAAATTAATGGTGGCCACACAAAATATTGACATTTTGAGCCCAATTTAGACATTTCCACTTAGGGGTGTACTCACTTTTGTTGCCAACGGTTTAGACATTAATGGCTGTGTATTGAGTTATTTTGAGGGGACAGCAAATTTAAACTGTTATACTGGCTGTACACTCACTACTTTACAAGTGTAATTTCTTCAGTGTTGTCACATGAAAATATATATTAAAATATATACGAAAATGTGAGGGGTGTACTCATTTTTGTGAGATACTGTAGTTGTTTAGAAAGATCAGTTTTCTAAATGTTTTCAAATATTTTTGTCAGCGGATTTTTTAAACATATGGGGGAGATTACATATATGGCGCAGGCTTCAGCACAACTGCTGAAACCTGCACCGTCCGTAATTTCACCTTGCACATCAGGGAATCACCTAAACCCCGCCAGCAGTTCATAAATTGCTGTAAGTCAGACAAACTATCGATATCCAGAAATGTGCGTAAATACACATTTCGTGGAGTTGCCAGTGACTTACGGCACTTTAGAAACTGCCGGCGCATAAGAAAAAAAAAAGTAAAATCTTCCGTAAAAGTCTAAACCGCCTCCCAAGAATAAACCCGACACTTAAAACACCCTATTTTCTTCATAAATGGAAAGAGTCATCAGCGGCATTCATTACTTTTGGGAAATAAGAACCTGGCCACCAGGAGGAGGCAAAGACACCCCAGCCAAAGGCTTAAATACTCATCCCACTTCCCTCATCCCCCAGTCATTCTTTGCCTTTCATCCCAGGAGGTTGGCAGAGAAGTTTGTTTTCGTCTCTTATGGAGGGTAGTACTCTTCGACATGGGATGGGAGCTTTAAGTAATCCTGTCAGTCTCTCAGTGAGGGCTTGGATGAAAGTTAGAGTCCGGAGATGCATGAAGAGTCTTTCTGCTAAACCATCCTGACTCATTTTAACCACTCCACAAGCAATCGGTGTTGTGGAACTTCGTTTCGCTACCTGCTTCTCTCAAGTCCATGGCGGAGGCGAAGCTACTATCTCTCACACTTGAAGGGGCATGTTCCTGTTCCACGGCGTAGATTCCGGTAATATTGTTTTATTTTACTTCTGCATGATTGTACTGTAACTCATTTGTTCCTGCGAACTCGCATGAAAAATACAGGGTCTCTGTGGGACTCCGTTAGTATCTTGGAATCAAGGGTTAATATCTCCTGAGGGAAATTATTGAACAGGGGGGTTTTTAATCATGTTTATGTGATTCAATCTGCTTATGTGTAGTGTTAACTGGGCTTGTGGCTTTTGGAACATAAATACTACACATGCAGGTAACCCAGGTTATGTTTTTTTCCTCCTCGGAGGGTGTATTGTTCCCCCCCCCGGAGGTTGTGGCATATTTTCACTTTTATATACTTTTGGCGCTTGCGCGTCTACAAAGTCCAGATGTTTATTTGTGATTGTGCTCGTGCCCGATTGCCCCAGGTCTCTCAGCCACAGAAGGGCATGTGCAGTTCCCTGCGGGTGTAACTGTTCCTGAGTGTTGTGCCTTTTGTTACAGGCTGGCTCGCCTTCGTGTTCTACTCAGACACGTTTTTGAGCTGTTTGGGGACTCATCAGTCTCCTCCCTCGAATGGCTCACCTCGTTAGACATGGGGGGATGAAGTAATCTCCTTTAAATCTTGTTATCGAGATCCTTCCCAGTTTTGTTGGAAGAATAGGGTTTCCATTAGAATGGTCCTGCGGATCTTTCTGTTCTTCTTGGGCATTAACCCTCGGGTTGCCTGTCATTTTATTTAATCCGGTTAGGATGAATTTCTTTTTTCTTTTTTATACTATGTTTCCTGCGGGAACTTTCTCTGGAATCGATACTCGCTGTTTTCTTCTACGGAAGTTGTTCGGGACACGTTAGTCCCATGTTTGTCTGTTTTTTCTTCCTCCCTTTCTGAGGGCAGATTTAGCCAGCTTAGCAGTTATGACCCTGGTTGCAGCCTGGTCCTGCTTGGGTTCAGATCTTCTGTCTCGCGGCTTATTCAGTCACGTGGCGCCTATTATACCTTGCTGGTCAGGTTGGGGTGCCGATTGCTCTCAACATTATTTGTTTCTTGTTATTGGTTTTACAAGTTTCAGCTAAGCATTCTCAAGAAGACTTGCGGGTCCATGCGGCTCTCGGGATTGTTTCAGTCCTAAATAGCCGTCTCTCTGGCGACTGGGTCAGTGAATTTTGCTGCGTCACTCTGTTGCTTCTGATACACTCGGAACCTGGAGTATTCCTTCCCACATGGTGGGAAAATTAGAGGGTTTAGCGCCTCTTTCCGTCGGTCGGGCAGTGTTGCTTTAGGAAATTGTCCCTTTTGGAATTGTTCCTTTAGTGGTTCTCTTCTTCATTGAGACCTCCTTGGACTTTGTCCGTTTCTCCTTGTGGATTGGTCACCTTCGGGGGACTTGGATTCTTTTCTGGAGTTGGTTGTTCCTTTTTCGGGACATTAGACAGTGAGGTCTTTTTGGGCTCCAGTTAGGGATCCTTCCCCGGTGTTAGGAATGCTCTGCATCTCCTTCTCGGGATAGAAGAGGACCTAGTGGTTTTCCACTCATATGGTTCAGGTATTGCCATCGAGGTGGCATCCAAGCCCATGTTTTACTGTCCTCTAACTTCGACTCTGAGGTGATGTGGAGGCTTGATGTTGCTCTGTTCGGGTGACTGTTCCCCTTGTGTCTGGAGCTCGTGGCTAGCTGGACAGCTAGCTCAGCATACCTATGCTCTGTGGCTACTCTGTACTGCAGCAAACCGAGGGTTGCTAGTTCGATCCTCAGTGAGGTCTACTCAGTCTTTTATCCTTTCAAGGTTTATAAAATGAGCAGCGCCTTGTGTCTCTTAAGGGGGATTAGTCACGCTTTTCAAGCACAATCATGTTAATGTTGCTTGGACGCCTGTTAGCTCGTGTCCTTTTATGGCCCTGGTTCTTTGGAGTGTTGGGCTCCTGCAAGGGGTGGTCTCTTCCCTTTGGGTCGGTACTTGAAAGGGCTTCTTCCTCTTGTTATCCGTGTTATTCTGGATTTTTCCCTGGGAGGTCTGTTTTTTTATATCAAACGAGGGATTTATGTTCCTGGAAGATTGTTTGATCTAAACATTTGTAGGGCCCGGGCTTCTTGTCCTGATCTTCCGGTTGTCTAGGGTTTTACTCTGCGTTTTCTCTTTTGTGGATCCCACTGTGGGATGTTACTGGACCTTATGATCCTAGGACTGGCCTGGGGGTTCCAGTTTCCAGGGTACTTGGGCTTAGCCCTTGTTCTGGCTGTTCTGTTTTACAACTTGGCCAGATTTACTGAAAGCCGGGGCTCCTTCGGGCTTGTCTTGTGATGGACGATACGGTTCCCTTGGGACAGCCAACTAATGTGACCTGATGGTGGGCTTTCCTGCCTAGCAAATGGAAGGTTTGCGGTTGCTCAGCTGTCACTTTTGGGTTCATTCCGTGTTCGTCAGGGACATGGCCTTGTGTCCTCTCGGTTCTTCCTATGACTTCCTGTCTTATGAGCAGGTGTTTATCCTCTTCAGGGGGCTCGTTGTCCTCCTTTTGGAGGTGTGGTTCCTTTTTTTAGGGGCCTGTCCTGTGTTTAGGAGGTTGTAACAGATGTTTTATCTGGTTCGGGGATTGGTCTGCTCTTTGAGTTGTTTCTTTCCATCTGGGGAGCTGCTGGCTCCGCATTGAGACTTAGTCGAGTGGTTTTGCTAGATCTCCTTGGATAGAACACCTGCTCGATTGTCTTTAGGTTAAAGTGGCTGTGTCCATTCTTCCACCCTTTTGGGGCCCGGGCTTGGGGTTCCTTTCTGTTCCTTTGCTTTCAGATCTGCTGTTGCTTGGGCTGGTCCGGCTGAGATCTGTTGTTCATCCTCAGGTCTTGGGAGTGCCAGTGGACTTTTTTTTAGAGGTTCTGTGTGTCTTCCCCTTTGAGATCTGTGAGTAGGTCTGGTGGCCTAGATTGCCTGGAGTGTGTCCTCTGCCTTGGAGGTTGGGCAATCTGCTATTTTGTTTGGCCGCTTTTGCCTTACGGATAGTGTTTTCTCTGTGTCTTCCTACGGATGGCAGTGTGTTACTGAACTCAGATGTTTATCTTTCTGAGTTTGCTACTTGTAATTTTTCTGTTTGCTCAGTCTCTGAGTTCTGATGTTTTGAGGACTTTGTCTTCAGCTGTCTTTTCGGTGCTGTTGCACGATATTTGGGAGATGTTTCTTCTCCTTGATGATGCCCGGTTGCTCCTTGTGGGTTGGGCGTCGTCTCCCCTTGTTCTCGGGATCCATTCGGATCTCTGTGGACTTGCCTTCTTTTGAAGGGGGCTTTTCCTTTATTGGATCTTGATGTACCTTTTCGGTATCCCTTTGGTTCACCCTTGTCCTCTCCCTTTTGGGGATTTTGGTACTCTACTAGTAAGGGTTGTGTGGGGACCGATTGCTGGGCGACGGTTCTCCTGGAGGAGTGTTTGCTCAGTGAGTCCGCTTTGCGGACTCTAGTTAGGCTTTCAGACTATCTGCGGGTCAGTGTCCTTGGGGCCTTTTCCTTCTGTTTTTTTGCCCGGCTCCGACGAAGCGGAGTTTGGTTGGGTTGTGTAGTTTGTTTGTTTTTTCAGGCCTGATGCCCTCAGAATGGGCCGCCTATTGTACGCTCCCATTTTTGCATTCAGTGTCCTCTATAGCTTGGGTATTGTTTTCCCAAAAGTAATGAATGCAGCTGTGGACTCTTTCCATTTATGAAGAAAAACTTAAATTATGCTTACCTGATAATTTTCTTTTCTTCAGATGGAAAGAGTCCACAGCTCTCCACCCGTATTTTTCCTGTTGGGCGTCTCTTATTTTTTTTATTCTTCTGGCACCTTTTCACCCTGGTATTTCTTCTACTGTTACTTTTTCCTCAGCCGAATGACTGGGGAATGAGGGAAGTGGGAACAGTATTTAAGCCTTTGGCTCGGGTGTCTTTGCCTCCTCCTGGTGGCCAGGTTCTTATTTCCCCAAAGTAATGAATGCAGCTGTGGACTCTTTCCACCGCCCATTCTTTTACCGCCCAATAAAATCCCTAATCTAAAAAATAAAAATTTAAAAAAGTCTATCCCCCAGATAGGTACTCACAGTCCCTGAAGTCCAGCGGTGAAGTCTTCTTCCAAGCGGCAACATCTTCTATCTTCATCCAGGACCGCAGAACTAAAGCCCGGCGACTGCGGAGCCATGGAGTGTGGAGGATCTTCTTCGTACGATCACCGCCGTACACTGAATATTGAATATTAAATATGGCGTACCTTGCATTCCTATTGGCTGATTTAAATCTTCACATTCAAATCAGACAATAGGATGAGAGCTACTGAAATCCTATTGGCTGATTTGAACAGCCAATAGGATTTCAGTAGCTCTCATCATATTGGCTGATTTGAATTTGAAGATTCAAATCAGCCAATAGGAATGCAAGGTACATCATATTTCAACGTGTAACTTGCATTCAATATTCAGTGTACGGTGGTGATTGTACGAAGAGGATCCTCCACGCTCCATGGCTCCACGGTCGCCAGTCTTCAGTTCTGCGGTCCTGGATGAAGATAGAAGAGGTCGCTGCTTGGAAGAAGACTTCACCGCTGGACTTCAGGAACTGTGAGTACCTATCTGGGGGTTAGATTTAGGCTTTTTTTTTTTTCATTTTTTAGATTAGAGATTTAATGGGCACTTGTAAAAGAGCTGAATGCCCTTTGTAAGGGAGTAAAAGAGCTGAATGCTTTTTTAAGGGCAATGCCCATACATATACCCATTTAGGGGCAATGGGTAGTTTAGGATTTTTTAGTGTTAGGTTTTTTTATTTTGGTGGGTGGGGGTGTTTTTATTTTGAAGGGGATTTTTTTATTTTCATAGGGATCAGGTTTAATATATTTTTTTTTTATAATCTGGTTTATTATTTTCTGTAATGTTAGACTTTTTTATAATTTTAGATTAAACATTTTTTATTATTAAAGTAATGTTAGTTTTTTTATTTTAATTGTAATTTAGGGGGGGTTTAGGTTAGGGAGCTTAGCAATTTAATGAATTATTTGCGTTGTGGGGGGTTGGCGGTTTAGAAGTTAAATGCTTAATTGGGTTAATTGTGTTGTGGGAGGTTTAGGGGTTAATAGATTTATTAGGTTTATTGCTTTGTGGTGGTTCGGCAGATTAGGGGTTAATATACTTGGGTAGTTTGCGATGTGGGTGAATGGCGGATTAGGGGTTAATAGTTCAATTAGGCATGTGGGTTCGGCAGATTAGGGGATAATATACTTTATTAGGTAGTTTGCGATGTGGGTAAATGGTGGATTTGGGGTTAATAGTTTAATTAGGCATATTGCGATGTGGGGGTTGGCGGATTAGGGGGTTAATATACTTTATTAGTTATTGCAGTGGGGGATTGCGGTTGACAGGTAGATATTGCGCATGTTTTAGATGTTAGTTAATATTTTCAGGGAGTTACGGTGCTCACATTTTCAGCACAAGGCTTTCTGCACCTGCCTATGTGTGGTGAGGTGAAAATGGAGTAAAATTTCTACATTTTTGTCGTGTAAGTCCTTGCACTTAATATGTGATACCAATTTGCTAGATTGTTCTATGTTAGATTATGGGAGTAAAAATAGCTACCGACGGCGGAATTATACGCGCCGCATATGTGATAGCAAATCCGGACTAAACACCGACGTCCTCGTCTTTTGCGGGCAACGCCGCATATGTAATCTCGTCTGTAGTGTTGATGAAAAATGGGATAAATAAAATTACCCGATATATCCTGAGTATATATATATATATATATATATATATATATATATATATATATATATATATATATATATATATATATATATATATATATATATATACATACATACATACAGGGAGTGCAGAATTATTAGGCAAGTTGTATTTTTGAGGATTAATTTTATTATTGAACAACAACCATGTTCTCAATGAACCCAAAAAACTCATTAATATCAAAGCTGAATATTTTTGGAAGTAGTTTTTAGTTTGTTTTTAGTTTTAGCTATTTTAGGGGGATATCTGTATGTGCAGGTGACTATTACTGTGCATAATTATTAGGCAACTTAACAAAAAACAAATATATACCCATTTCAATTATTTATTTTTTACCAGTGAAACCAATATAACATCTCAACATTCACAAATATACATTTCTGACATTCAAAAACAAAACAAAAACAAATCAGTGACCAATATAGCCACCTTTCTTTGCAAGGACACTCAAAAGCCTGCCATCCATGGATTCTGTCAGTGTTTTGATCTGTTGACCATCAACGTTGCGTGCAGCAGCAACCACAGCCTCCCAGACACTGTTCAGAGAGGTGTACTGTTTTCCCTCCTTGTAAATCTCACATTTGATGATGGACCACAGGTTCTCAATGGGGTTCAGATCAGGTGAACAAGGAGGCCATGTCATTAGATTTTCTTCTTTTATACCCTTTCTTGCCAGCCACGCTGTGGAGTACTTGGACGTGTGTGATGGAGCATTGTCCTGCATGAAAATCATGTTTTTCTTGAAGGATGCAGACTTCTTCCTGTACCACTGCTTGAAGAAGGTGTCTTCCAGAAACTGGCTGTAGGACTGGGAGTTGAGCTTGACTCCATCCTCAACCCGAAAAGGCCCCACAAGCTCATCTTTGATGATACCAGCCCAAACCAGTACTCCACCTCCACCTTGCTGGCGTCTGAGTCGGACTGGAGCTCTCTGCCCTTTACCAATACAGCCACGGGCCCATCCATCTGGCCCATCAAGACTCACTCTCATTTCATCAGTCCATAAAACCTTAGAAAAATCAGTCTTGAGATATTTCTTGGCCCAGTCTTGACGTTTCAGCTTGTGTGTCTTGTTCAGTGGTGGTCGTCTTTCAGCCTTTCTTACCTTGGCCATGTCTCTGAGTATTGCACACCTTGTGCTTTTGGGCACTCCAGTGATGTTGCAGCTCTGAAATATGGCCAAACTGGTGGCAAGTGGCATCTTGGCAGCTGCACGCTTGACTTTTCTCAGTTCATGGGCAGTTATTTTGCGCCTTGGTTTTTCCACACGCTTCTTGCGACCCTGTTGACTATTTTGAATGAAACGCTTGATTGTTCGATGATCACGCTTCAGAAGCTTTGCAATTTTAAGAGTGCTGCATCCCTCTGCAAGATATCTCACTATTTTTGACTTTTCTGAGCCTGTCAAGTCCTTCTTTTGACCCATTTTGCCAACGGAAAGGAAGTTGCCTAATAATTATGCACACCTGATATAGGGTGTTGATGTCATTAGACCACACCCCTTCTCATTACAGAGATGCACATGACCTAATATGCTTAATTGGTAGTAGGCTTTCGAGCCTATACAGCTTGGAGTAAGACAACATGCATGAAGAGGATGATGTGGTCAAAATACTCATTTGCCTAATAATTCTGCACTCCCTGTATATATACTCAATCTGATCATTACAACAGCCCATAACTTTGTAAAATACCATAGGCCTGAACAAGTAGGGGGTTTTCAAAACAAATAAAAAAATGCAATTGTTTAGTTACTAGGGCTTAACTATCCCACATCATAAGTAACAGAGAATTCAACAAAAGTTGTGTGTAAGGGTAACAGACCACCTGGGGTGTGTATTATTGTAGGGACCCTTCTAAATGGGGAAATAACCCTTGGTGAGTGGCTTTATTTATGAGAAAGGGGGATATTAGTTAAAGTGAAGGTAAATTTTTCTAATTCAAAAGTGCTAATGTAGAAAATAATATTACAAATATTGCAGTCGCTTATGTAATATTTTTTTAAATGTATTCTTGCACATCTAAATATTACTTATAATATTCCTCCGTTTGCGCTACACGCTCCGCCCCATCAACACTTCCTTCTTCTTATCGGGTGACGTAGCTTTCTCAGTTAGTGTCGGACTACGCTCGTGCACCCGTAATAGACATCAACTGCGCATGCGTATCCTCCGCTCAATGGCGCATGCGTTCAAGTACTTGCCGTGACTCTGTATCAAAACTCTATCAGTCACTGATACGCAAGTGTGTCACTCAGTCTCAACAACCGTATATACATCACCAGGTTTTGTTACGGTCAGTGAATAATGTACTCTATCTTAGATAACATGTTCATTTTATAAGATATGTGAATACAATCTTAAAATTAATAAGTTGTGTGTATGTTATTATTCTCTACACGGATCTATCGAATGACTGCATACTAATAACTTTAGTATGTCATCTAAAATTTATTTACGTATATCTAATTTCGATATTACTCGTTTTGAATTTTAATGAATGCTTATTAAAGAATTTTTTTTGAATTTGATATTTTCCTTATCTGAACTTCAGGATCCAAAAATAGAGTTTATACCATTGATTACAGTATCTATTAGTTCTTATCAATCCTAGCATTCTCACTAACTTTGGAATATGTTGTTTTTATTCTCAATTCCTATCTCTTATATGTTTGTCTCAATTATTGTTTTCAACATTGATCATTATCCATATAATAATTTTACCATTTTGGGGAACTGCACATCTTAGGTTTAGAGCAATTGATTTCATGCTTTTTAATTTGTTATTCACCCAAATTCTTTTCCAAAAAAAGTATTTATCAATGTATTTATTTTTTTAAATAAAATTGTATTCAATTGATTATTTTGTACACTCCAAATAGCTATAACAAATTGAATCCTTTATCCACTATAAAGTATTATAACCTCAACCAATTGCAAATTAATTTTGTCTCAAGTAATTATTTAATAATTAAAAGATTTATTAATTTGTTTATATCTTCTCTGAACCTTGTTTATTCGAATGTCATATTTATATATTCTAATAAGGATAAAATACAAGCTTTATCTTGAAATAAAATGCTGCTAAATAAGCCTCTTTTTATTAGTCTTTATGCTTTCCAAGCCTAATTTAATCTACCTGATTTATTATACATTCTTATTAAACATATTATACCATGTACAACGACATCATGGCATAATTAAAAGTGATATTGAAACACTAATTTAAAGGACAAATCTTCACATTAGATTTGCATAATCACCAAATGCAAGATAAAAAGAGAATGCAACAGCACTTAGTCTGTAATTCAACTGAGTATTACATTTATTTTTATTACAACAATCAAAGTTATGTATATTTGCACTGCCCTTGTACCATGTGATAGCAATCATCAAATCAAAAATGCATATAGGTATAGACTATGAATTCTTGCACATGCTCAGTAGTATATTTTTAATCTAAAATTGTAAATATCGAATTTTGGTCACATTTTTTTTAATGGTAGTTCATTGGAAAGTAGTTTAGAATCACATGCTGTATAAGCACAATTTAACATAATCTCAACAACATACACCAATACAAACTCATATACAGGTGGCCCTCGTTTTACAACGGTTCAATTTACAACATTTCAGAATAACAACCTTTTTTTTCCAGTTATGTGACTGCTATTGAAAAGCATTGAGAAGCAGTGCATTTATTAAAATAGCCACTAGGTGGAGCTGTCAGCTTGTGTTGCAGCAAAGCCAAGCAAGTTGAAATTAATCAGTTTAACCAGACATGAGCTATCGAGCAGATTTCCAAGGAACAAGATCTTGCTGTCTATAAATCAATCCATAATTTGAATGCATAGAAAGAACTATTTGCAGGAAAATTCAAGTGAAGTCTGTGTTTTTGTTCATTTAACTTAGTTTCATTATATATTCTGTGTTGTGTGATTATTTTATTAGGTTTATAATGCTGTTTAGCATTTAAATTCTTCATTTCAAAGCTTTAAAAATAAGTATTAGGTGTTAAGATAATTTTGAGAGGGGCCTGGAACCTATCTCCCTCACTTCCCATTGACTTACATTATAAACTGGGTTTCATTTTACAATTGTTTCGATTTACAACCATTCCTTCTGGAACCTAACCATGGCGTAAACTGAGGGCTACCTGTACATATATATTAATTTAATACAGACATTAACGTACATACACTCATACATACATATATATATATATATATATATATATATATATATATATATATATATATATATATATATATAAATATATAAATTCAAATACACATACACACACACCTACTTATAAATCCAAACATTCAATTACATACAAACAAGCTCACACATATGACTAAATACACACATTCAAATCCATATACAAATTTTTTTCTAGAAATATACATTAAATAATAAACTATAATTAACAAATACACAAAAACACAGACACACATAATTAAACACACATCATAATATATGCACTGAATGTCAAATACAGACACACACACACACAAATAAACATATTTATTCAAAATTGAACATCTTCTAAACTGATAAAAATAGATTCACACTTGAACACACACACACACACACACACACACAAACACACACAAACACACACACACACACACACACATATATATATATATCAACATTGTACCAAAACAGTTACGTGCTTTTAATAAAAACACATTTTAACACATGCAGTCTAAAACAAATATACATACAAACACATATATGCATAAATTAACACAATGTCAATTATATAAAAAAATGTGCACAAGCATCCACATACACATACATACAAATTCACATACATACAAATAAAAATAAATATTTAAAATTTCTGAAATGTACATACACACACACACACAGACACATACATACATATTGACACATACATACATAAATACAAATACACATATACTAATAAATAAAATACGTTATTATAAAAAAAAAACATACACATATACATCCATATATCTACCAATATTTATATAAATACACAAATATACCAAAAAACACAAAGATGTATATGATTCATAAAACACACAGTGTCATACATAAACACATACACATACATATATACACATTTCAATAAATATGCACATTTTTAAAATTACATTCACATACTAACACATAAACACACACACACCACACACACACTCATATATCTTCATAATTAAACACATAGTCACATACACACTAACCTTGTTCAAAAAATAAAAATAATTCCCACAAAATAGACACAATCATAAACAGCTACACACATCCACGAATAAAAATAGACACAGTAAAATCAATAGACATATACATAAACAAACACACATACGTACCAAAATTAAAAAAGAAAATCATTGTAATATATTTTTATATATATATATATTTAAAATGAATTGAATATCGTAATATTGCTATTTAATACATTAATAATTAATTATTTAGTGGTTTTGTATATTTTTAAACAATATTTATAATTATATATTTAATATAACATACTTAAATTAAATGTACTAATTAATTTTTATTTTTTGTGATACAGATAAATAATCAGAATGCCGGACTGTATTGTAGTTGTATGTGCTAGTTCAACTAGAAGAGGAAGGTGTCAATTAGACATCAGTTTTCATGTTTTTCCCAAAACACATGAAAGAATTTGCATTTGGTTACAGCAAACCAATCAGTATACAATAGATCAATTGGAACCAATGGTACAACGTATTTATGAAACAAACCGAACCATAAAATACCGAATGTGTTCCAAACATTTCAGAGCAGACTGTTATTACACCCACGGTGTTAATAAAAAATTGAAGCCGGATGCAACGCCAACAATCTTTCCATCTCGTATTACTCATTTCTCATCAACACCCTCAACTTCAGCACCAGATGTATCAGGATCTGCTTTAACTTTTTCAGAATGTACTCCATCAACATCATCGGCTTTTCTAATTGAAAAACAACCACGGATTTTTGTTTGTCACTCTTGTGGTCAAAGATGTAACATAACAAAGACAGATGCCTCTACTAATACAGAGATTATTGAAAAAATTGACAACTCTACTACATTCAATATGTTCCATGGAACACTAACCACTAGTGTCCAAACAGGAAAAATTGTTAAAACACTAAATAAAATTACTACAACCACAGATTTTATAAAAAAAAAGGATCAATACACTTGGACTATGGGGGATATGTCGACGGATAACTCCATCGAAAGTAGTTTGGCATTTCAAAATACAGAATTGACAGTCAATACAAATATTAACACTCTAAATGTTGATCCAATTCAAACTATACAAAGTGAAAATTCAGACCGTGTAAATGTAAATACAGAACCATTAGAAATACAAACCGTATTACCAGAAGCAACTGATCATGAAGTTTCCAATGTTTCATTAATTGAATTAGATTCGGATCATGATGCAATGTCATTTGATGTTGAACAAGAAATATTTGAAAATGATACAACTTACATACCCGAAACTACGGAGGAAACCATTGAAGAATATTCTGTCATTGAAGAAATGAGTAACGAACAGTTAGTTCATGAACCAAAATATATAGTTTTTGATAAATGTCTTGATCTATTATTAAAACTGATACCATGCCGTTCAATTCCAGAATGTGATGCCCCAATGATGACAATAGAGAAAAGATTGGTTGGAACAATGTTAATAGTTACTGGAGAGTGTGAATCAGGCCACAATTCAGAACTTTGGACGAGCCAACCAACTATTGGACAAAAACCGGTTGGTAACCTACTAGCATGTTCTTCACTACTCTTTACAGGAAATCAGTATGAAAAAATAAGACTATTTCAAATACTTTGGAATATGTTTTTTATCCAAACAAACATATTTCAACTATCAAACTCAATTCCTATTTCCAACAATAGACAATTTTTGGAAAGCAGAATGTGCTGAAAATTTGCGTATTTATGGTGGACGTGGTATTGCGGTCACAGGAGACGGTCAGTGTGATAGCCCGGGTCATTCGGCTAAATACTGCACCTATACAGTAATGGAAGACAAATCGAAAAAAATCTTACATGTAGAAATAGTTCAAGTTACAGAGGCAACATCATCAGTGGCCATGGAAGCTAAAGCATTTCGACGGGCAATGAATCACATGATCAATGAAGGATTTTTAACAGTGATGGTTGCAACAGACCGACATGTGAGCATTAGAAAAATACTACGCGAGGAATACAAAAATACTAATCATCAATTTGACATCTGGCATTACAGTAAAAGCCTAAAAAAAAAAATCATAAATGTCAGCAAAAAGAAAAATTGTAAAGAATTATCAAAATGGGTGACGTCTATATCAAATCATTTATGGGCATGTAGTGTGTCATGCAATGGAGATGTAGAAATGATGGAACGGATGTGGAAATCCTGCCTTTACCATGTTCTGAATATTCATTCATGGGAAGAGAATGGAATAGAATACAAATGCAAACATGGAGAATTGGTTGGAGAGGCAGAGAGACCAAGGAAATGGCTAACAAAACAATCTGAGGCATTTCATGAACTCCAGAAAATTATTTTGAATGAACAAATGCTCAAAGACTTAAAACACCTCAACTTGTTTAGCCATACCGGTAAACTTGAAGTGTTCCACAGTTTTGTATTGAAATACCGCCCAAAACGCATTCATTTCAAAATGGATGCTATGGAAGCACGAACAAAACTAGCAGCCTTAGCAAATAACAAAAACTCCACACGTGTACAATCCAAAGTG